>NW_019957522.1:688231-741986 GCF_002910315.2 Salvelinus sp. IW2-2015 | reverse complement strand
GGTCTGAAGATGTGGGGGTTTATGACCCTCACACCCATGGTAATTCTGAAGCCACAGACCACATTCCTTTGTCCCTCTCACTATGGAGGACCAGTCTCAGAACTGTAAACATGCAATAAAGGGACTTTGGAACCATGGTTTCCGTCAACTACAATGGTGGTCATGACGATAGATGGAATATGAAAATGTATGTCATTTTTGTTGTGTATTAAGTTAATAGATGACGTTATTTTTGAAAACATATGTAACGTTAAGAGTTTTCCTCGTATATGCTTGATGTTTATACATTGTACGTTGTGTGGAAAATGTCCAAATCAAAGATAATGTTTCGAGAGAGATGAAATGTGAAGTTAGTTGTCTAAAATTGGATTTGAGTTAAATCTATACCGTTGCCTTGCCCTTAAACCTGGTACGCCCAGAGAATTGCCCTGAAGGCGGTTACGCCCACTTCTGACCCAAGGGTATAAAACCTGTGAGTGCAGAATTAACATACATGACTAAGTGACCCGAGCTGCAGCCAAAGGTCTAAAAGGTCAACGAACCCAAAACGCAACAAGTTGAAGACAAAGAAATCTTTTTCTACCCAAGCTACGGATGAGTAGCGTGTCTAAGCGGGTGTATTCAAGCCGAACCACCTAGCCTCCACTCCCCATCGAATCGTGGGATCTACACTCTTTCATCTTTAYGCTGTGAGCTCTGAGCTACAGAGCTATCTGTCCTCCGAAGACCCCTTCCAGAGCGAGGACAAAGGAACAGGCCAGTAAAGCCAAAGGACACGGACATCGTGTCGTGAGGACACCTAGAGAGGTGCGCAGGAGAAGTGCGTCATTGAGCAGCTTGAACGGTCCACGCAGGAAAATCCACGGAGAACCTCCACAAGTAATTACATCATTATATTCTGACTCATAACAGCGGCAGTTTGGGGCAAGGGTTGAGCATAGCTGACAATTTCACCCAAATGTATATTCCTCTTGTGTACTTTCTCTCTTTCTCTCTCTTTTAAATCCCCATTTTGGGTAACACGCGCCCTAGTGTGTTGGCCCGTTATACTAAGTTCTAATCAATAGCCTAGAGTGTGTTTTTGTGTATGTGTATCTTTTATCATCATTTTAGCTTTTTAGTAAATAAACATTCAACTAAGACTGGTGTGGTGCTAATTCATTAGTGAGACCCGGGTCCGTGCAGCATCCCGGGCTATACGACGTTCAGAACGAGACTGTTAGAGGCAACTGGTTAATTAGCGGCTGTGGTACAATCGATATTCTGATATTCTTTGAGTTAATTTGGGAAATAGAAACTCAATAAAAACTAGTTTTCCCATGGTGCCCCAGGTTAATGAGTTAATAATTGCTTGATTCAGTTAATCACGTAATTAGAAACTTGTAATCATTCGATGAGCAACAGTCGCCACATTAACTAATACAACGTCACGACAGTAGGAACACTATTAACAAATTTCAGCAAGTTGCAACCATGAAATAGAGTTATAAACAGTTTTCCTTAAACAAAGTCTAAAACATGTTTGATGCAATTGGTAAGTAACATTTTTGTCTAGTACTGCGTAGTTGAGATGGTAGGAACACTATGGACAAATTTCTGGAAGTTGAAACCATGAAATACAGTTATAAACAGTTTTCCATAAACAAAGTCTAAAACATGTTTTACTCTGATGATGATGTTTATAATTATATTTCACGGTTGCAAGAAGCTGAAATCCATGTAACGTATTATGTGACTTGTTAAGCACATCTTTACTCCTGAACTTATTTAGGCTTGACATAACAAAAAGGTTGAATACTTATTGACATTTCAGCTTTTAATTTTTTATTAATTTGTACAAATTATACGTTGGCATTATGGGGTATTGTGTGTAGTCCAGTGACACAAAATCTCAATTCAATTAATTATAAATTTAGGCTGTAACACAAAGAAATTTGGAAAGGTGTGAATGCTTTCTGAAGGCACTGTAAATTACCTCTAATCCAGAATATTCTGTTTTGTTGTGAAGGAAAAAAACGATCACTTCTAGAAATGGATTCCCCATCAGTTCAGAGTGAAAATACATTTTATAATCTTTGGTCACCGTAAGCATCATTGTTGATTGCCGCAAGCCACTGGCAGTATCGAGGTAAATCTCTGGTTAGTAGCGCGTTGAAAGATAATACATTTTTGCGCTTGTTTGTAATTAGCACAGCCAGACACCGAACACCACATAGGCATGATGACAAACATTAGTGAAAAACAAATATTTTCCAAAAAATCTTGCTTGAGAAGTTCTGAGATTATTTTGTTGGTCGTTAGAAGTAAACAATGCCATTATCCAAGTTTGTGGGCATGCTCCATCTACCTACTGGTGCGGTATCTGCATTCGCTATGAATGTCTGWCTTTGTGGTTCACTATAAGCAGCCGAATACACAGGAAGTCGAAACTTCACGATTCTACCAGTGAAATGAAAATGTGTTTGTGCTAGCTTGTGGTTTGGATAATTTTGATGTTTAAGACAAAACGAAATGTTGTTATAATAGGAATGACTTTGTCGTAGCAGAGCCACGGTGACATTTCCCTTTAAAAGTTTGGAGCAGTGTGTGTTTGTTGGAGAGAGGTGTGTGTKTTTGTGTGTGTGTGTTTATATGAGAGAGAGAGGGAGAGGAAGGGAAGGAGATGTGTGTGTGTTAACTTCTCTAGGGTAGGTGAGACGCTAACGTCCCACCAGGCCAACATCTGGTGAAACTGCAGAGAGCTAACATTTTAAATACACCATTCGTTGTATTAAACATTCTTGTAAAGAATGACTTCATGCTCAATGTCATGTAGCTCGCTCATTTTTGAAGTTATCTGTCTAAAACTTTGCTCAGCTATTGTTGCCATCTTATGTTCTTCATTCAAATCATCCACAGCATCATATCTGTATGTTTGGCTGTTCTTGTTCATTTGAAAGATGATGCAGCAACAATAAAAAACAGAAAACGTGTGTTTATTTCCTTGTATTTTCTTCTACCAGATCTATTGTGTTATATTCTCCTAAATTCAATTCACATTTCCACAAAATTCAGAGTGTTTCCTTTCAAATGATACCAAGAATATGCATATCCTTGGTTCTGGGCCTGAGCTACAGGCAGTTAAATTAGGGTATGTCTTTAGGCGGAAATTGAGAAGAAGGGGGGTTACCCCAAAGAAGTATATAACACAATAGAACACAATAGATCTGGTAGAAGAAAATACAAGGAAATAAACATACGTTTTCTGTTTTTTATTGTTGCTGCATCATCTTTCAAATGACCAAGAACAGCCAAACATACAGATAGGATGCTGTGGATGATTTGAATGAAGAACATAAGATGGCAACAATAGCTGAGCAAAGTTTAAGACAGATAACTTCAAAAATGAGCGAGCTACATGACATTGAGCATGATGTCACCCAGGTGTCCAACACAAATGTACCCAAATGTACCCAAGTGGCCTAATTGGTACAGTGATACATTTTGAAGGAAAGAACTATATACAAAATAACAAAATGCTATTCTAACACACCCCCAAAAAATAAATATATATACAGTATATGAAAAAAATATTTTAAATGAATAAATAATAATAAACAAACAAATAACAAGGGTAACTATTTACACATTTTCTATTTACAATATTGTGAAGACCCTCAGTCCTCTACACAATATTGTGCTGCTGGTGCCATGGCCCATAGAAGTCTCTTTCTGCTGTAAAGCAGAGGCTTACTGAACAGGTGGTGCAGGTGATGGGGCATTTCCTGTGAAAAAGCGCACAACGACGTCTCCCTACTGTGCCCTTTTTGCCCTGAGGCACATTCATGCCTGCAGAGATGAATCTGGGAATCTGTGTTCACAGACTCTAGACTTTGTTTTAGGTTTTCCTGATTTATTCGCCATAATTTAAGTAAATAAACTTGCTATTGATGCTATTGAATATGTACTGCTATGCGTTACACTCGTGGCTCCGTCAAGTAGGATTTGCAATGGCGAATGAACCTCTTTTACGCCAGAGTTTACGACAAAGGCTGGTCTTGAAACGTATAACCATTACATATTGCCGTTTACCTCAGCTCATTGGCTATCTTCCAAGCTAGATTTCAAGATGATCAGTGGTCATTGGGCCAAAATACAGTCAATCAACGATAGACCGGTCCTACCATTGGTGCGCAATGAGGTCATTGATTGGTGTCTTCCAATCGGTTTGTTTCGGTCAATATGTCCCGGGAAAAGAGCCATCATGCATGGTTGTGTTAGTAACAACCAGAGGATTGCAATGAAACCAACCATGACTGGATAAACGTTTGTTTAGTGTGTGTAATTACCACGAACGCTTCGTCCAAAGTTGAATGAGACGGAAATCACGACGCAACCGGTTTACAAATGTTTCGTGTTAGGCTATAAAAATAGATTTTATCAAACAAAACGAACATTCACTGTGTAGTTAGGACACTTGGCCTTGCCTCCAGAGGAAGATCTTCAATGGTAAGCGATTTATTTTATTGTTATTTCTGACTTTTGTGACGCTAATGCTTGGTTGGAAAATGCTAGTAATACTTGTGTGTGTGGGGCGCCATCCTCAGAAAATCGCATGTTTGCTTTTGCAGTAAACCTTTTTGAAATCTGACACAGCGGCTGGATTAATAAGACGTTCATCTTTTAAATGATGTAAGATACATGTATTTACAAGAATGTTTAATACAACGAATGGTGTATTTAAAATGTTAGCTCTCTGCAGTTTCACCGGATGTTGGCCTGGTGGGACGTTAGCGTCTCACCTACCCTAGAGAAGTTAACTAGAGAGTAAAAGGTTTAATCCCTTACTGCCACAATGACATGCAGATCATTATGCATGTATATTCCTTCCTCCCATTCCTCCAGCCAAATCACAGATAGACAATCAGTCATTCTATGCAGTGTCCTATTATACACTGAACAGTGTGAAGTTAAATTCAATGTGATGTACTGAGTAGAAGTGTGAATTTCAGTTACAGGTTTTTGCGTAGCACATGTGCAGAACATTTAGAGAACAGGAACAAGCGTCCGTGAGACGGGGCGAACAGGACAATAGGCCCCTTTGAAAAGTAAAGTTAGTTTACTCACTCGAACCCATGTCATTTTTGTCTTATGTTGCACCTAACCCATACCTTCCAGGAATATTCTTATCATGTTGCTAAATGTATCCAGAGTATTTAAAGATTTCGTTATTAACAAATGGGCAAAAAGTACAGAAAATGTAAAATGCACATAAAATCAACTGTGTACTGGATTTGGACTGTCTTGTGTCAGGTGAACTGTTGTGTCCTAAATGTTATGTCTAATAATTTTCCCATAATCTTCAAATAGTAGTACTGCAAAAAAAATTACATACAGTGCATCAAACATGTTTTAGATCTTGTTTATGGAAAACTGTTTATAACTGTATTTCATGGTTGCAACTTGCTGAAATCTGTCCACAGTGTTCATATCATCTGGTTTAAACAGTACTGGAAAACATTTTACTTATCAATTGCATCAAACACGTTTTAGATCTTGTTTATGAAAACTGTTTATAACAGTATTTCATGGTTGCAACTTGCTGAAATTTGTACATAGTTTTCCTACCATCTCAACTACGCAGTACAGGATTACATTTTACTTACCAATTTCATCAAACATGTTTTAGATCTTGGCTATGGAAAACTGTTTATAAATGTATGTCATGGTTGCAACTTGTTGAAATTTGTCCAGAGTGTTCCTATGATCTATTTGAAACAGTACTGCAAAAAATGTTACTTACAGAGTGCATCAAACTTGATTTAGACCTTGTTTATGGAAAACTGTTTATAACTGTATTTCATGGTTAAAACTTGCTGAAATTTGTCCACAGTCTTCCTGGGATCTAGTTTAAACAGTACTGCAAAAATGTTACATACAGAGTGCATCAAAAATGTTTTAGATCTTGTTTATGGAAAACTGTTTATAACAATATTTCATGGTTTCAACTTGCTGAAATGTCTCCATAGTGTTCCTACCATCTCAACTACGCAGTACTGGACAACATTTTACTTACCAATTGCATCAAACATGTTTTAGATCTTGTTTATGTAAAACATTTTATAACTGTATTTCATCATTGCAACTTTCTGAAATTTGCACACAATGTTCCTACCATCTCAACTACCCAGTACTGGATCAACATTTTACTTACCAATTGCATCAAACATGTTTTAGACCTTGTTTATGGAAAACTGTTGAACTGTATTTCACAGTTGCACCTTGTTGACATTTGTCCAAAGTGTTCCTATCATCTAGTTTGAACAGTACTGCAAAAAAATATATACTTACAGAGTGCATCAAACATGTTTTAGACCTTCTTTATGGAAAACTGTTTATAACTGTATTTCATGGTTGCAACTTGCTGAAAATTGTCCATAGTGTTCCTACCATCTCAACTACCCACTCCAGGACAAAATGTTACTTACCAATTGCATCAAACATGTTTTAGATCTTGTTTATGGAAAACTGTTTATGATAATATTTCATGGTTACAATTTGCTGAAATTTGTTCATAGTTTTCCTACCATCTCAACTACGCAGTACTGGACAACATTTTACGTACCAATTCCATCAAACATGTTTTAGATCTTGTTTATCGAAAAATGTTTATAACAATATTTCATGGTTACAACTTTCTGAAAATTGTCCATAGTGTTCCTACCATAACTACCCAGTCTTGAAATAAATGTTTTCTTACCAAATGCATCAAACATGTTTTAGATCTTCTTTATGGAAAACTGTTTATAGCAATATTTCATTGTTACAACTTGCTGAAATTTGTACATAGTGTTCCTACCATCTCAACTACCCAGTACAGGACAACATTTTACTTAACAATTGCATCAAACATGATTTAGACCTTGTTTATGGAAAACGATTTAACTGTATTTCATGGTTGCAACTTGCTGAAATTTGTCCACAGTGTTCTTATGATCTAGTTTAAACATTACTGCAAAAAGAATTACTTACAGCGTGCATCAAACATGATTTAGACATTTTTATGGAAACTGTTTATAACTGTATTTCATGGTTGCACCTTGCTGAAAATTGTCCACAGTGTTCATATCATCTAGTTTAAAATTTACTGCAAAAGTGTTTCCTTACAGGGTGCATCAAACATGATTTAGACCTTGTTTATTGAAAACTGTTTATGACTGTATTTCATGGTTGCAACTTTCTGAAAATTGTCTATAGTGTTCCTACCATAACTACCCAGTCTTGGAATACGTTTTACTTACCAAATGCATCAAACATGTTTTAGATCTTCTTTATGGAAAACTGTTTATAACTGTATTTCATAGTTGCAACTTGCTGAAAATTGTCCATAGTGTTCCTACAATCTCAAATAAGCAGTTCTGGACAAATTGTTACTTCCCATTTGGATCAAACATGTTTTAGACCTTGTTTATGGAAAACTGTTTATAACTATATTTCATGGTTGCAACTTGCTGAAATTTGTCCACAGTGTTCCTATGATCTAGTTTAAACAGTACTGCAAACAAATTACTTACATTGTGCATCAAACATGATTTAGACCTTGTTTATGGAAAACTGTTTATAGCTGTATTTCATGGTTTCAACTTCCTGAAATTTGTCCATAGTTTTCCTACCATCTCAACTACGCAGTACTGGACAACATTTTACTTACCAATTCCATCAAACATGTTTTAGATCTTGTTTATGGAAAACTGTTTATAACAATATTTCTGGTTGCAACTTCTGAAATTGTCCAAGTGTCCTACCATACTACCAGTACTGAAACATTTTTACTTACAATTGCATCAAACATGTTTAGACCTTTTTATGGAAAACTGTTTATAACTATTTTCATGTTAAGATTGCTGAAATTTGTACAAGTGTTCCTACATCTCAACTAACCAGTACGACAAATTTTACTTACAAATTGCATCAAACATGATTTTAGCTTGTTTATGGAAAACTGTTTATAACTGTATTTCATGGTGTAACTTGCTGAAATTTGTCCAAGTGTTCCTATCTCAACTACCAGTTTGACAAAATACTTACAAATTGCATCAAACATGTTTAGACTTTTTATGGAAAACTGTTTTAACTATTTCTATGTTGCAACTTGCTGAAATTGTCCAAGTGTTCCTACCATTCAACTACCAGTACGACAAATTTTTTAGATTGCATCAAACATGTTTTAGACTTGTTTATGGAAAACGTTTTTAAACGTATTTCATGGTTGCAACTTGCTGAAATTTGTCCAAGTGTTCCATATCTAGTTTAAACAGTACTGCAAATTTTTTTATTAGAGTGCATCAAACATGATTTAGACCTTGTTTATGGAAAACTGTTTAAAACCTTCTAGGATATGTGGGACGGTAGCGTCCCACTTGGCCAATAGCCAGGGGAATGTAGAGCGCCAAAATTCAAAAAATTATATTAAATCAAACTTTCATTAATCACACATATAAGATAACAAATTAAGGCTACACTCGTTGTGAATCCAGCCACCATGTCAGATTTCAAAAAGGCTTTTCGGCGAAAGCATAAGGTGCTATTATCTGATGATAGCACAACAGTAAACAAAGAGAGTGTAGCATATTTCACAGTAGTATTACAGGTAGTATTACATTTCAATTTTACAGTACAACAGTTTGATTTGTTTGATCTTAGCTGGCTACATAGCCGTCTTTGTATCCAAGTAATTGTGTAGTCTAGAGTAATTGTCGAGGTTACCTAGCCAGTTAGAGGTTACCTAGCCAGCTACACTTTCAACAAAGTCAACAACGCAGCCATGCTAGCTAGCATATTTCACAGCAGCAGTACTATATCATTTTAGTCAATAAGATTTTTTGCAACGTAAGCTTAACTTTCTGAACATTCGAGACGTGTAGTCCACTTGTATTCCAATCTCCTTTGCATTAGCGTAGCCTCTTCTGTAGCCTGTCAACTATGTGTCTGTCTATCCCTGTTCTCTCCTCTCTGCACAGACCATACAAACGCTTCACACCGCGTGGCCGCTGCTACTCTAACCTGGTGGTCCCAGCGCGGACACCCACGTGGAGTTCCAGGTCTCAGGCAGCCTCTGGAATTGCCGATCTGCGGCAACAAGGCAGAGTTCATCTCAGCTATGCTTCCTCCAGTCCCTCGACTTCTTGGCACTGCGGAAACATGGATTACACTGATAACCTGCTACTCCTACTGCTCTCTCCTCGTCTGCCCACGTGTTCTCGCACACCCCGGAGCTTCTGTCACGGGGTGGTGCACTGGGATCTCATCTCTCCCAAGTGGACATTTCTCTTTCTCTGACCCATCTGTCTATCGCCTCCTTTGAATTCCATGCTGTCGTTACCAGCCCTTTCAAGCTAACATCCTTATCATTTATCGCCCTCCAGGTTCTTGGAGAGTTCATCAATGAGCTTGACGCCCTGATAAGTTCCTTTCCTGAGGATGGCTCACCTCTCACAGTCTGGTGACTTTAACCTCCCAGTCTACCTTGACTCATCCTCTCTGCCTCTTCTTTTCCACTTCTCTCTTTACTCACCCTCTCACCTTCCCCCATACTCACAGGCAGCAATACGCTTGACCTCATCTTTACTAGATGCTGTTCTTCCACTAATCTCATTGCAACTCCCCTCCAAGTCTCCGCCACTACCTTGTACCTTTTCCCTCTCGCTCTCATCCAACACTTCCCACACTGCTACTCGATGTATCGCGCGTCCAACCTTCGCTCTCTCTCCCCGCTACTCTCTCCTCTTCCATCCTATCATCTCTTCCCTCTGCTCAACCTTCTCCAACACTATCTCTGATTCTGCCTCCTCAACCCTCCTCTCCTCCTTTCTGCATCCTTTGACTCTCTATGTCCCCTATCCTCCAGGCAGGCTCGTCCTCCCCTCCTGCTCCGTGGCTCGACGAACTCATTGCGAGCTCACAGAACAGAGCTCCGGCAGCCGAGCGAAATGGAGGAAAAACTCGCCTCCCTGCGGACCTGCATCCTTTCACTCCCTCCTCTCTCATTCTCCTCTTTGTCTCTGCTGCTAAAGCCAATTTCTACCACTCTAAATTCCAAGCATCTGCCTCTAACCTAGGAAGGTCTTTGCCACCTTCTCCTCCCTCCTGAATCCTCCTCCCTCTCCCCCTCCTCCTCTGCTGATAGATTGTCAACCATTTTGAAAAGAAGGTCGACACATCCAGATCCTCGTTTGCAAGTCAAACGACACCGCTGGTTCTTCTCACACTGCCTACCCTGTGCTTTGACCTCTTTCTCCCCTCTCTTCCAGATGAAATCTCGCTCTTGTGACGCCCGGCCGCCCACAACCTGCCCGCTTGACCCTATCCCCTCCTTCTTCTCCAACCTTTCCGGAGACCTTCTTCTACCTCACTCGCTCATCACACTCTCTTGACCGCTGGCTACGTCCCTCGTCTTCAAGAGAAGGAGATTGCACCCCTTCTGAAAAAAACCTACACTCGTATCTCCGATGTCAAACAAAACAGTATCATCTTCTTTTTTTCTCTCAAAACTCTTGAACGTGCGTCCTTGGCCAGCTCTCCTGCTATCCTCTCTCAGAATGACCTTCTTAGATCCAAATCATCAGGTTTCAAGACAGTCATTCAAATGAGACTGTCTTCTCTGTGTCACGGAGCGCTCCGCACTGCTAAAGTTAACTCTCTCTCCTCTGCTCTTCATTCTTCTAACCTATCGGTGCCTTGATACTGTGACCATCAGATCCTCCTCTCCACCCTCTCGAGCTGGCATCCCGCGGCGGCCACGCTTGGATTGCGTCCTACCTGACAGTCGCTCCTACCAGGTGCGTGGCGAGAATCTGTCTCCGCACCACGTGTCTCCCAGGGCTCTTTCTAGCCCTCTCCTATTCTCGCTATACACCAAGTCACTTGGCTTGTCATATCCTCACATGGTCTCTCACTATCATTGCTATGCAGACGACACACAATTAATCTTCTCCTTTCCCCCTCTGATAACCAGGTGTGAATCGATCTCTGCATGTCTGGCAGACATACAGTGTGGATAGAGATACACCTCAAGCTGACCTCGGCAAAGACGAGCTGCTCTTCCTCCCGGGAAGGACTGCCCTCCATGATCTCGCCATCACGGTTGACAACTCCATTGTGTCCTCCTCCAAGTGCTAAGAACCTTGGCGTGATCTGGACAACACCCTGTCGTTCAACTAACATCAAGGTGTGACCCGTTCCTGTAGGTCATGCTCTACAACATTCGCAGAGTACGACCTGCTCACGCAGGAAGCGGCGCAGGTCCTAATCCAGGCACTTGTCATCTCCCGTCTGGATTACTGCAACTCGCTGTGGGTCCCTGCCTGTGCCATTAAACCCCTACAACTCATCCAGAAAGCCGCAGCCCGTCTGGTGTTCAACTTTCCCAAGTTCTCTCACGTCACCCGCTCCTCCGCTTCTCTCCACTGGCTTCCAGTTGAAGTCGCATCCGCTACAAGACCATGGTGCTTGCCTACGGAGCTGTGAGGGGAACGGCACCTCCGTACCTTCAGGCTCTGATCAGGCCTCACCAACAAGGGCACTGCGTTCATCCACCTCTGGCCTGCTCGCCTCCCTACCTCTGAGGAAGTACAGTTCCCGCTCAGCCCAGTCAAAAACTGTTCGCTGCTCTGGCACCCAATGGTGGAACAACTCCCACGACGCCAGGTCAGCGGGAGTCAATCACCACCTTCCGGAGACACCTGAAACCACCTCTTTAAGGATACCTAGGATAGGATAAAGTAATCCTTCTAACCCCCCCCCCCTTAAAGAGTTAGATGCACTATTGGGTAAGTGGTTGTTCCACTGGATATCATAAGGTGAATGCACCAATTTGTAAGTCGCTCTGGATAAGAGCGTCTGCTAAATGACTTAAATGTAAAATGTAAATGTAATATTTCAACACTGCAGGCACGACACAAAATGCAGAAATAAAATATAAATCCTGCCTTACCTTTGACGAGATTATTTTGTTGGCACTCCAATATGTCCCATAAACATAAAAAATTGTCCTTTTGTTCCATTAATTCCGTCCATATATATCCAAATTGTCCATTTATTTGGCGCGTTTGATCCAGAAAAAAACAGCTTCCAGTTTGTGCAACGTCACTACAAAAATCTCAAAAATTACCTCTAAACTTTGCGAAAACATTTCAAACTACTTTTGTTATAAACGTTAATAATCGATCAAATTGAAGACGGGTCTATCTGTTTTCAATACAGGAGATCAACAAACTAACGCTACTTTTCTAGTCTTGCGCAACTCTCAAACAGTACACATGAAGTTACACTATTTCCAGATGGCCTTAATTCTTCATTGCACAAAGGAATAACCTCAACCTATTTCCAAAGACTGGTGACATCCAGTGGAAGCGGTAGGAAATGAAAACAGGGTGATTAGAAATCCAGTATGTTACGTTCCCCAGTTTCTGTGTTGTAGTTTGTATTTGAGTGTGTGTGTTTCAGGAGATGGCTTCCTGAAATTCTCCCCAAGCAGCTGGTTGGTCGGCCCCAATTGATGATTGGAGAGCTGACCCCGCCCCCTCGTCAAGATACAGCTGTCTCTAATTACCATTGCCACCTGAAGCTATATAAGCCAGTGTTCTGTTCAGAAGAGAGAGAGAGAGATCATAGTTAGGCTGAGATGATAGGCAGTCTTAGATCATTGCAGGCTGAGATCATTGCAGGCTGAGATCATTGCTGGAGAGATTGAATGTGATATAGATCATTGCTGAGAGAGGAAGTTGATGGCTGAGGGGTATAGCATGTTGGTCGTGAGTATGTACTATGTTAGTTGTTGTTGGTAGCAGCTTTGGTATGTTCTGTGTTTGTTGCTTTGTCAGAGTTTCTTTAATGGCCTGAGTTTTTTCTCAGTTTTGTTGTGAAATGGATTGTTTAATATTCTGTTTCATTTGTTCCCAGGGGGGAAGGGGAAGGCACCTAGGGAGTGCTTAGGCAAGAGGCCCGTGGGCATACATATACCCRTAGTATATTCACTGTTTAGGCACACTAGGTAAGACCTGGGCGGACCACCCCCTGTATTTTGGTTAGCGCACCAGGCGGTGCTAAGTTAGGTAAGTAGTGGGTAGGCAGGTTAGATAGGAGAGGGGGGGCTTTGACATTTACTTCCTTTGCTTTGGTTCCGTCCAGCCCCTTTTCCCCATATTACCGTGTAAGGAATAAAGTCCTTGTAAACGGTACCACATTCTGCCTTTTTGTCATCCTTACTCGCACCTACAGTCCATACCTCTTTCGCTTCACGGAGAGTTGAGTTGTAGCAGGGTGTTGCGTTCCCTCTTCAGAGGCGTGCGTAACACAGTATCCCAAAGAGAACTCATTGAACAGACAGTGACCTAAAAAAAATAAAAAATGAATGGTTAGTCCTCTGGGTTTTGCCTGCTACATAAGTTCTGTTATACTTACAGACATGATTCAAACAGTTTTAGAAACTTCAGAGTGTGTTCTATCCAAATCTACTAATAATATGCATATCTTATATTCTGGGGATGAGTAGAAGGAAGTTGAAATTGGGCACGCTATTTATCCAAAAGTGAAAATGCTGCCCCCTATCCTAGAGAAGTTAATGCAACCGCTCTGTCAGATCTCAAAAAAGCTTTACGGCAAAAGCACAATATTCAATCATCTGAGTACAGCGTTCAGCCACCAAAGCAAGCCATACAGTTACCCGCCAAATTGTGGAGTAAATAAAAGTCAGAAATTGCATTATAAATCTTCACTTACTTTTGCTGATCTTCGTCGGAATGCACTCCCGGGACTCCCAATTCCACAAGAAATGTTTCTTTTGTTCGATTACGTCCATATTTATGTCCAAATACCTCCGTTTTGTTCGCGCGTTTAGTTCACTATTCCAAAGGCACAATGCGCGAGCGCAAAATCCAGACGCAAAGTCAAAAGAGTTCCATTACAGTTTGTAGAAACATGTCAAACGACGTTTACAATCAATCCTTAGGGTCTTTTTATAATAAATCTTCAATAATATTCCAACCGGACAATAGCGTATTCATTACAGAGGAAAAAAAGGAACGGCGCGCCCGCGTGACCGCGCAGTTAAAAACTCATTGGCCTCAGCCTAGTCCACTTGTTGAAACAGCTCTTATTCAACCCCCTTCCACAATAGAAGCCTCAAACAACTTTATAAAGACTGTTGATATCTGCTGGAAACCTTGGGAAGTGCAATCTGGCCCCATAGACACATATTGGATAAGCAATTACTTAAATGAAACTATAAACCTCAGATTTCCCACTTCCTGGTTGTATTTATCTCAGGTTTTCGCCTGCCATATGAGTTCCGTTATCCTCACAGACATTATTTTAACAGTTTTGGAAACTTTAGAGTGTTTTCTATCCAAATACATATGCATATCATAGCTTCTGGGCCTGGGTAACAAGCAGTTTACTCTGGGCACCTTTTTCATCCAAGCTACTCAATACTGCCCCCCTTTCCCAAAGAAGTTAAGTCAATAAACAAACAGAAGGGCATAGATCTGTGGTCAGATGAAAGTGGTCAGATGAAGCAGATGCTAAACTACAGGACTGTTTTGCTAGCACAGACTGGAATATGAACCGGGATTCTTCCGATGGCATTGAGGAGTACACCACATCAGTCACTGGCTTCATCAATAGGTGCATCGATGACGTCGTCCCCACAGTGACTGTACATACCCCAACCAGAAGCCATGGATTACAGGCAACAACCGCACTGAGCTAAAGGGTAGAGCTGCCACTTTCAAGGAGCGGGACTTTAACCCGGAAGCATATAAGAAATCCCGCTATGACCTCAGGGCTTGCAAACTATTACAGACTACAAAGGGAAGCACAGCAGAGAGCTGCCCAGTGACACAAGCCTACCAGACAAGCTAAATAACCTCTATGCTCGCATCGAGGCAAGTAACACTGAAACATGCATGAGAGCATCAGCTGTCCACAGCTGACGTGAGCAAGTCCTTCAAAAGGTCAACATTGACATGGCCGCAGGGCCAGACAGATTACCAGGACGTGTACTCCAAGCATGCGCTGACCAACTGGCAAGTGTCTTCACTGACATTTTCAAACTCTCCCTGCCTTAGTCTGTAATATAAACATGTTTCAAGCGGACCACCATAGTCCCTGTGCCCAAGAACACTAAGGTAACCTGCCTAAATGACTGACTACCGACCCTTAGCACTCACGTCTGTAGCCATGACATGCTTTGAAAGGCTGGTCATGGCTCACATCAAAACCATTATCCCAGAAACCCTAGACCCACTCCAATTTGCATACCGCACCAACAGATCCACAGATGATGCAATCCCTATCGCACTCCACACTGCCCTTTCCCACCTGGACAAAAGGAACTCCGATGTGAGAATGCTATTCATTGATTACAGCTCCGCGTTCAACACCATACTGCCCTCCAAAGCTCATCACTAAGCTAAAGACCCTGGGACTAAACACCTCCCTCTGCAACTGGATCTTGGACTTCCCTATGGGCTGCCCCCAGGTCGTAAGGGTAGGTAACAACACATCCGCCACGCTGATTCTCAACACGGGGGCCCCTCAGGGGTGCGTGCTCAGTCCCCTCCTGTACTCCCTGTTCACTCATGAATGCATGGCCAGGCACGACTTCAACACTTCATACATTTCCTCTGGATTTTGTCTGAACACACTATATATATATAGAGAAGGCTCTCCCACCTTACATCCTGTGGGATACATTAACCAGCCATTCACTGTAATGCTGAACACTTTGAGCACTTCGAACACACGATCACTTGATATGTGTGTTCACGGGTCAATCGAGTCAATCTAATGCTAGTTGTCAAGTCATCAAGTGCCCCACTGAGCCCCTTCGGAAGCCTCTCTATCGAGTGTGCATCCTGTGTGGACCTAGCAACAACATAGTCAAAACTACTTTGCCCTCAAAAATTGTCAGAATAAGTCAACATAAATTAGAAATCTGTAATTAATTTTGTTTGATAAAGTGCATGAAAACTTGTCCAATAGCGAGCTAGACAGCAGATCCAACCCACTTCCTTACAGCTGCACTAGGGTCAGGCAGCATTAAGACACTGCATAGATTAAGACACTGCGGAACCGGCGTGAGATATGGCTCGGAAAACGTACCTCAATCCAGGGATGAGAAATGCGTGGTAGCCTGCAGATTAAATGACTGCTATTTTTTTCTGGAAATGGCTGCTGTTGCTTCTGCTACCTTGCATGAGGATGAATAGTACAGTTTTCCGGGAAACTAGCAGTCATTCAATCTTCTCTGCTTAACATTTGGGACAATGGGACAATTCGGAGTACAGCGTATTTCTCATCCCTAGATTGAGGTACGTTTTCCGACCCATAACTCACGCCGGATCCATATTGTCTTAATATACACAAGAATGCTTTCCGACCCTAGTGCAGCTGTAAGCAAGTGGGTCAGATCTGCTGGCTAGCTAGCTAATCCTTAGCCGGCCACATCATATGAAACGAAAGAGAAGTTAACCACAGCTAGCTAATGCAACACTAAATTTAATGATCCTTCAATAAGCTAGCTGGCTAGTTAGCTAGCTACCTACCGTAGTAACATGATTTTATCACAATGAACAAGTTTTAATGAAGCAGCAACTGCCTGTTCTGACCCGAGTAAGTGCAGTAGCAAATCAGCTGCTGTGCCTGTGCGCTCAGCTGAGCTGTCCCACAATGTTACAACGTAACTTGGAAACATTCTGAATTACGGACTGACTGCTGAAAGGTGAGAAGTAGTAGATCTTTGTCAGTAAGCTGTCAAACTATTGGAGATAAGTGACAAGCAAAACACTGTTTATCGGTGCAGTGCCCCAAATCCTTAACTTTTACTGCCTCAGAAACCCGGATCCGGGAGCACCGGCCACCCCCCCCACACTGATTAGCATAGCTAGCATAGCTTCACAAGTAAATAGTAGCATCTAAATATCATTAAATCACAAGTCCAAGACACCAGATGAAAGATACAGATCTTGTGAATAAACCCATCATTTCTGTTTTTTAAAATGTTTTACAGGGAAGACACAATATGTAAATCTATTAGCTAACCACGTTAGCAAAATACACCACTTTTCTTTGTCCACCATTTTTTCTCAACACCACTAGCTATCACCAATTCAGCCAAATAAAGATATTGATAGCCACTAACCAAGAAAAAACCTCATCAGATGACAGTCTGATAACATATTTATGGTATAGGATAGGTTTTGTTAGAAAAATGTGCCTATTTCAGGTAGAAATCACAGTTTACAATTGCACCCACCATCACAACTCGACTAGAATTACTACAGAGAGCAACGTGTATGACCAATTTACTCATCATAAAACATTTCATAAAAATAGACAAAGCATAGCAATGGAAAGACACAGTTCTTGTGAATTCAGACAATATTTCAGATTTTCTAAGCGTTTTACAGCGAAAACACAATAAATCGTTATATTAGCATACCACATGTGCAAACGTTACCCRWGCATKRATWCAAGSCAAAGRGAGSKATAACKTWATCRYCRCCAAAATRTATWAATTTTTTCACTAACCTTCTCAGAATTCTTCCGATGACACTCCTGTAACATCATTTTACAACATACATATACAGTTTGTTCGAAAATGTGCATATTTAGCCACAAAAAAMCGTGGTTATAACATGACAATACTAGCAAAACTAGCCTGAAAATGTYGGGGGCCATTTTGGACAGTGATCTGGCGTAATGAATAACTAATCGTAAACTTGACWAAAAAATATAGGGTGGACAGCAATCGAAAGACAAATTAGTTCTTAATGCAATCGCTGAATAACATTTCTAAAATTATCCTTACTGTGCAATACAGGGTTCGCCAAGCGAAGCTATACCAAACAAAATGGCGGAATATGGGTATTAAATATTTCGACAGAACAACGATTTATCATCATAAATAGTTCTTACTGTGAGCTGTTCTTCCATCAGTATCTTGGGCAATGTATCCTTTCTTGGGTCTAATCTTCTTTTGGTCGAAAGCTGTCCTCTTGTCCGTCGAAATGACCACTAACGTTCGACCGGGACCCCGAAACGTGCCCGGTGCTTCAATATGCATCACAAAGCAATGCCTCAAAATCGCACTAAACGGATATAAATTGCTATAAAACGGTTTAAATTAACTACCTTATGATGTTTTTAACACCTATAACGAGTAAAAACATGACCGGCGATATATAAGTGGCTAAACCAACGCTTGGAAAGAGAGCAAATCCGACGTCCATCGCGCGCAAGACGCAGCAGGAAAAGACAGCTCCTTCCGGTCTTTTTTGTTGTATACTGGCCCTGATTGCGCAATCGACTCCATTCAAATTGTCACCTCTTACTGACATCTAGAGGAAGGCATGGGCAGTGTTTGTATCCTCATAGGAATTACAGGGACTTTAAAACTGACCTGGGACCAGAGGCCAAAATTTCTGAAATCTGACTCCATATCAGGAAAAGTGCTGTAGAATGAGTTCTGTTTCACTCAGAGACATAATTCAAACGTCTATAGAAACTAGAGAGTGTTTTCTATCCAATAATAACAATAATATGCATATTGTACGAGCAAGAATTGAGTACTAGGCAGTTTAATTTGGCAATGTAAAAAAAAAAAAAGTGCTAACAGCTCCCCCTATTGACAAAAAGCTTAAATTTCCATCCCTGTGTTTTTCTCAGTGGTAGGTAGCAGCAGGCAGTCTACAACAAGCTAAATAAGCTGATAAAATGACTGGCGACCGATATACTTGCACATATTTTGTGCAGAAGTAGAGAGAAGTCGATTTGTTTTTACAACTTTCTCCCCGTCTATCGGAGTATGCGTCTGTGTCACTCATGTTTAATAGCAAATCATGCTACTACACAGGTCCCGGGAGAAGTTATCTTTAACTGTAATGCAGTTGATTGGTGATTATGACATCCATACAAGCATTATTCTCAGATTTTGACCTCAATATAAACAATAGCCTAAATGTAGGCTAATTTTACAGGGGGGAATCAGGAAATTTCCTGGTCGACCCTTTTCCCCACGCGGTTCAATTGCATTTCCATTGTTTTTGTCGAGTTCAATTGACCTCTTTACAGTATTTATTATCAAAATAAACGTTATAGCACAAGATATGGCAAATTAGGTAATGGAACATTTCAGTCTTAAGAAAGTATGCTTTGGAGTGATTGCAATGCATCAGAAAGGTAATGGAAAGTATAGGAAAACATGAGGGATGATCATCAAACAGTAATTTTATTTTTTTATTTTATTTCACCTTTATTACGCCAGTTGTGAACAACTTCTCATTTACAACTGCGACCTGGCCAAGATAAAGCAAAGCAGTGTGACACAAACAACAACACAGAATTACACATGAAATAAACAAACGTACAGTCAATAACACAATAGGAAAAATCTATATACAGTGTGTGCAAATGAGGTAAGATTAGGGAGGTAAAGCAATAAATAGGCCGTAGTGGCGAAGTAATTACAATTTAGCAATTGAACACTGGAAACACATTTGTGCAGAATCAATTCATTTTCCTTAGTTATTCTGTCCAGATGTATCACTCTCCCTTCTAAGGAGTCCTGCACAGCGTGTGCCATAGGTGGAAACAGACAACACATACGTGTTCCTGAGAGTCTTTTAGAGATGGAGTCATAGTTGATAATAGCTCCAACCATTCAAAATCTTCCAGACAAATTCGTAGGAAGAAAACGATTTCAAGATCGCTTTTACCATTCGGTTTGTCCCCTCCACTAATAAGGTTACTCACGATTCTATGAACTAAGCAGCGCATTCAGATTATTGTCTCGAGCTGCCAGTTAAGTCAGCGAAAGAGGCATGCATCTCGCGAGACCCGCAATGACTATACCTGACCTAGAACATATTGTGGGCTAACAGGCTCCTAAGGCCTTATAGGCTAGTTACATTGCAAAAGGCCCCTCAGCTCCGGAGGGTCACCTGGCATGCCTCAAATAGACTAGATAACTCACAATGACACAAAGGCACAGAGGGTGAAGACTACTGTATATGGTAGACATATGTTTTGTGATTAAATACTATTGGTTGGTTCTAGCACATAAAGAACAGGTCAAAGTATGTAGGCCTATTTGAAGAGAGCTAGAGAAATCTCACGAATCCCTATGGAACTTTCATTGCGCACACCTGGTCCCTATTCCCACTGATTGTATTTGTATGTGTTCTTTGTTCACCATGGTGCTGTCGATTATTGTTCCCATGTCCGTTGGTCGTGTGAGTACCTATGCTGTGTGTTTTGGCTTTCGTGCCATTATGGATTCCGCAGATGATTACGGGTCATGTCCTGTGTGATAATCAATGAGCGATTGTGTTATGTATTCGAGGTACTCCTCGCTATTTTGTATGGATCTCAACCCTGTGTTTTGTAGACGTGTTTGTTTGGTCTTCGTCCCCGTGCCTTTACACGGCACGCTGTAATTTGGGTAAAATAAAAGACCCTATTATGCATTCCTGCACCTGCAATCATTCATACCAACGTGACAGAATAATCAACCATTGAGGGAGATAGCGGGAATGCCCTGTCCGACGACGCTGCGACTGGTCCGTCCAGTGCCGCCACAACTGGCTCGTCCGACGTCGCCACAACGGTTCCATTTCATGATAGCCGGCTTGGAGTTTGCGAAAAAGCACCTAAAGGACTCAACAAGATTCTCTGGTCTGATGAAATCAAGATTGAACTCTTTGGCCTGAATGCCAAGCATCACGTCTGGAGGAAACCTGGCATTGTGGTGGCAGCATCATGCTGTGGGGATGTTTTTCAGTGGCAGGGACTGGGAGACTAGTCAGGATCGAGTGAAAGATGAACGGAGCAAAGTACAGAGCCAGTAAGGCCTTGATGAAAACCTGCTCCAGAGATCTCAGGACCTCAGACTTGGGCGATGGTTCACCTTCAAACAGGAAAATGACCCTCGAGGCTGTAATTGCCGCCAAAGGTGCTTCAACAAAGTACTAAGTAAAGGGTCTGAACACTTACTGTATGTAAATGTGATATTTCCGGATTTGTGTACCCACCTGCCGCGCCATACTGTACGTCACAATCCCTCTCACTGTGTTCAGTTGCCTCATGCAAGAACCATGAGAGGTTTCTCCTCCTGAATGACTAGGCAGCGCCGCACTGTCCTCCTGGGGCTTAACTGTCCTTTGTTTGTGTGTGTGCGTGCCTGTGTGTGCCCCTGCGTGAGTATGCCTGTGTGTTTGTGTGTGTGACTGTGTTGGGGATCAATTGTATTAACCATCCTCTGTAGCCGGTGTGTGATGTGTGTGAGTGTGTGTGTGTGTGTGTGTGTGTGTGTGTGTGTGTGTGTGTGTGTGTGTGTGTGTGTGTGTGTGTGTGTGTGTGTGTGTGTGTGTGTGTGTGTGTGTGTGGTGTGTGTTGTGTGTGTGTGTGTGTGTTGTGTGGTGTGAGTGTGTGTGACGCAGTAACGCCCAGAGGTGGCCCCTGATTATCAACCCCTAGGGCAAGGCCAGACTTTGTGCACACCCTGGAGGACTGCATCTGGTGTGGCTTATCAGGTAAACTCCCATAGCCTGGAATCCAAACTATATTCTGAAGTGAAGCAATGGTAACTGAGCACATCAGTTTGGATTCCAGACTAAAACCACTAGTCTTGGTTGGTGCAGTACTCCTAGTCTCCTGAAGGGGTCTCCCCTCCACACAATAGCAAATACAGACGTGAAGCTGTATTCAGCATCAACAAAACAGAGAAATGGGGTGTGGTGGAAGGTCTTTGTTTCTCTATTCTTAAGGGAGAGAGTTTGAATGATGTTACAGTTTTAGATACATTCACAACTACACCCCAGCACCCTTCGGATGGAGCAAACATAGGCTCATGCAAAGAAATATAATCCATTTCAATGGGCTACAGTGCATCACAAATGAGATGTGTGATTAACTTGTACTTGGTACTCATCCCGGGTTCCGGGAGCACCCTCATCAGTAAAAAAGCTGACTAGCATAGCCTAGATAGCGCACAAGTAAATACTAGCATCTAAATATCATGAAATCACAAGTCCAAGACACCAGATGAAAGATACACATCTTGTGAATCCAGCCATCATTTCTGATTTTTAAAATGTTTTACAGGGAAGACAAAATATGTATTTCTATTAGCTAACCACGATAGCAAAAGACCAAACTTTTTTTTCTCCACCATTTTTTTACTGCATAGGTAGCTATCACAAATTCGACCAAATAAAGATATAAATAGTCACTAACCAAGAAACAACTTCATCAGGATGACAGTCTGATAACATATTTATTGTATAGCATATGTTTTGTTCGAAAAATGTGCATATTTCAGGTATAAATCATAGTTTTACATTGCAGCCACCATCACAAAATCTCACCAAAGCAGCTAGAATAACTACAGAGACCAACGTGAATTACCTAATTACTCATCATAAAACATTTATGAAAAATACACAGCGCGTACAGCAAATGAAAGACCAACATCTTGTGAATCCAGCCAATATTTCAGATTTTTAAGTGTTTTACAGCGAAAACACAATATAGCATTATATTAGCTTACTACAATAGCCAACCACACAGCAGCATTGATTCATGCACGTTAGCGATAG
The DNA here is from genome assembly GCF_002910315.2 of Salvelinus sp. IW2-2015. Classification (NCBI taxonomy): domain Eukaryota; kingdom Metazoa; phylum Chordata; class Actinopteri; order Salmoniformes; family Salmonidae; genus Salvelinus; species Salvelinus sp. IW2-2015. The sequence continues at coordinate 719,352 of NW_019957522.1, read as the reverse complement.
CAATAAACCAGAAAAGATATTACATTTTTCACTAACCTTCTCAAAACTTCATCAGATGACAGTCCTATGACATCATATTACACAATACATATATGTTTGTTCGAAAATGTGCATATGTAGCGGCACAAATCGTGGTTATACAATGAGAATAGTAGCAAACTGCAAACAAAATGTCGGGAGAAATCTTGGGAGAGGCACCTAATCTAATCATAAACTAATCATAAACTTGACAAAAAATACAGGTTGGACAGCAAATGAAAGATACATTAGTTCTTAATGCAACGCTGTGTTAGATTTTTAAAATTAACGTTACTACGACATACAGCGTGCGTTAAAGCGAGACCGCACCGAAATTAATGGCGGAATAATAGTTTAACATTTTTCAACAGAACAACGAATTAACATCATAAATAGTTCTTACTATTTGATGAGCTTCCATCAGAATCTTGTGCATGTTGTCCTTTGTCCAGAATAATCGTTGCTCGGTTGTAGATTGTCGTCTTCAACTTTGGAATTAGCAGCACAACATTAGCCATGTGGCGAAAACGTGTCCAACTCACCATAACGCAGCACAACAAATACCGAAAATCGCAATATACTGATATAAACTGATATAACTCGGTTTAATAACTCATTATGATTTAACACCTATATCGAAAAAATCAGAGCCGGATAAATCTAACTCCTATAACGAGAGCTTTCAGAATGCAATCCTGAGGTCTGTCTCGCGTCATGACGAACGTTGAAAAGATTGCACCCCCGGTTCCAAGAGCTTTTGTACGGCCTCAGATCTACCTAGACATCCCTTCCAATTCTCACTGCTTACTGACATCTGGGGAAGGCGTATGCAGTGCATGTCGACCCATAGATTACATGCAAATTAATAAACTGACCCTGGAACAGAGTGCCGATTTAAGATTTCTCACTTCCTGACAGGAGGTTTGCTGCAAAATGAGTTCTGTTTCACTCACAAGTATAATTCAAACTGTTTTAGAAACTAGAGAGTGTTTTCTATCCAATAGTAATAATAATATGCATATTTACGAGCAAGAATTGAGTACGAGGCAGTTTTATTGGGAACGATTTTTACAAAGTCGAAATGGCGCCCCCCTATTGAGAAAAGGTTTAAAGTTGCAAAGGGAGGGTTATATTACTATTACATTTTGAAGTGTACCAGTAAACTACAGAATTTTGGTAACTGTTAAGGTGTGGGAATTTATCACAAGACAACTACTATCCTTGTCGGCTACTTCAGATTATCACACGTGTCTGTAATTATCTTTAGCCCTCTATGTGGCCTTATCACTGTCACGCTTCCGTGGGCTGAAGGAAGAGTGGACCAAGGTGCAGCGTTTAAAGTGTTCATGATTTAATCCAAAAAAACAATCGAAGAAAAACAACAACAGGAGAACGAAAGCGAACAGTTCTATCAGGCAAACAAAACAGCTAAACAGAAAATAACTACCCACAAACACAGGTGGGAAAAGGCTACATAAGTATGGTTCTCAATCAGAGACAACGATAGACAGCTGCCTCCTGATGAAAACCACACCCGGCCAAACACACAGAAATAGAAAACATAGAACACAAAACATAGAATGCCCACCCCAACTCACGCCCTGACCAAACCAAAATAGAGACAAAAAAATGATCTCTAAGGTCAGGGCATGACAATCACATGTAAAAAAATTAATAAATAATTAAATACGATGATTTTAAAATAAAACATTGAATAACAAAGCTGTATAACATTATCCTAAATATAATTCATCACCTCAGTGAACTCCATTGGTCAGTCCTTCCAGGATTCCCTGATTGCAAATATTTTTTTTCAAAAACAACAATTCCCTGCATATTATACAGGTGTTTGCAAATTTGACCAATCACCTCACTATTTCCACATAAAACAATCAAATTATTGCAATATTATTGCATAAAACTGACCCGTCCCCGCAGTACAAAAAGAGGGCTCACAAATTCAACCAATCACCGCACATTGACTGCATTATATGTTTGTCAACAAAGCGCTTTTTAGCGACAAATTGGACAAAATCATTGTAAAATGCAACATGTCAGATTTGCCGCAGCAAAATCAAGCATTTTTGCCCGCAAATATCACAAAAAATCCCTGCGAAATCTTGGAAGGACTGATTGATGTTTAATATAAGGGTTTCAGCATTAAACATCATAAAAAAAAGATTACACACTTTTATTTATTTTACTATGTCAATATGTCTTTGTTGTTAATATTTTGTCACCAAACTGGTGGCAGTTGTGAAAAAGTCAATAGTTTGAAGAGTTGCAGAGTTAATTGAATAGACTGCCATAGATGACATGTTAATTACCAAAATTATTGAATGTTCCAGTAACTTTGGTAAATTACCAGTAGCTTTGAATGCCTACAGTATGTGTGATCAAATAAGTGTGTTGGTTGGTTATACCAATGTCTCTTTGCCCGTTTTCAGAGGGAAGCAGACCCGTATCATCTTTGTGTGGGCAGATGGACTCAATCTTTTTTAGAACATGGTTGTTTGTTTGTGTTGTTCTCTCTTTGTTCAATAAGTCCCCTAAGGACCTTGAATTTTAGGCCTGAGGTGGAATTGCATTGCCTCAATTCCCACCGCCATCATTTGGACTTGAATGTTGTGCTCTCTATATTCAAAAGTTTTACAAAACTTGTTTGTGTAGAATGTTTTTCACAATAATGAACAGAATGCTTTTGCCAATCCAGTAACTCTTGACAAATAATGTATGAAGACATCCGAACAAAGCCCAAACTTGGGTTGGCTCTCGGGTCAATGTTTACTGTCAGACAACAGAAGAGTGTGTTATCTTTGCCTCCTGTTTGCCTCCTCTGGTAGATTGCTTTTCAGATATGTTGAATTGTTTGAAAGGTATTTTACTGTAGCTGGCCATCCTACAGTGCCTTCAGAAAGTGCTCACACCCCTTGACTTTTTCTTGACTGAATCAGGTTATGCACTAGGATTTTGCCTGTGCTTAGTTCTATTCCATTTATTTTTATCTTAAAAAGCTCCCCAGTTCTTGCCGATGACAAGCATACCAATAACATGATGCAACCATCACCATGCTTGAAAATATGAAGAGTAGTACTCAGTGAAGTGTTGTGTTGGATTTGCCCCAAACATAACGCTTTTTATTCAGGACAAAAATGACATTTCTTATTGCAAACAGGATGCATGTTTTGGAATATTTTTATTCTGTACTGGCTTCTTTTTTCACTCTGTCATTTAGGTTAGTATTGTGGATTAACTACAATGTTGTTGATCCATTCTCAGGCTTCTACTATCACAGCCATTAAACTGTAACTGTTTTAAAGACACCATTGGCCTCATGATGAATTCCCTGCGTGGTTTCCTTACTCTCCGGCAACTGAGTTTGGAAGGATGCCTCTATCTTTCTAGTGACTGGGTGTATTGAAACACCATCCAACGTGTAATTAATAACTTCACCAAGGGATATTCAATGTCTGCTATTTTTTCCCCCATCTACCAATAGGTGTCCTTCCTTGCGAGGCATTGGAAAACCTCCCTTGTCTTTGTGGTTGAATCTGTGTTTGAAATTCCCTGCTCGACTGAGGGACCTTATGTGTGGGATACAGAGATGAGGTAGTCATATCAAAATCATGTTAGACACTATTATAGCACATATAGTGAGTCCATGCAACTTATTATGTGACTTGTTAAGCAAATTTTTGCTATAACAAAGGGGTTGAATACTTATTGACTCAAGACATTTCAGATTTTCATTTGTAATTTTTTTTTTTTTTTAAACATCATTCCACTTTTACGTTATGGGGTATTGTGTGTAGGCCAGTGACACAAAATCTAAATTTTATAAATGTTAAATTCAGGCTGTAACACAACAAAATGTGGAAAAGTCAGAAAGGTGTAAATACTTTCTGAAGGCCAAAATGTCAAGAAAAATATGTGAACCCTTTGGAATTACCTGGATTTCTGTATGAATTGGTCATCAAATTTGATCTGATCTTCATCTAAGTCACAACAATAGACAAACACAGTCTGCTTAAACTAATAACACATAAACAATTATACGTTTTCATGTCTTTATTGAACACACCGTGCAAACATTAAGTATGTGAACAATAAGTATGTGAACTGGTTGACCTTCCTTTGGCCGCAATGACTTCAAACAAACATTTTCTGTAGTTGCGGATCAGACCCGCACAATGGTCAGGAGGAATGGTAGGCCATTCCTCTTGACAAAACTGTTTCAGTTCAGCAATATTCTTTCTTGGGATATCTGGTGTGAACCACTCTCTTGAGGTCATGCCACAGCATCCCAATTGTGTTGAGGTCAAGACTACTCCAGAAGGCGTATTTTCTTTTGTTGAAGCCATTCTGTTGTTGATTTACCTCTGTGTTTTGGGTCATTGTCCTGTTGCATCACCCAACTTCTGTTGAGCTTCAAATGGCGGACAGATAGCCTTACATTCATTCTCCTGAAAATTGTCTTGATAAACTTGGAAATTTATTTTTCTGTCGATGATAACAAGCTGTCCAGGCCCTGAGGCAGCAAAGCAGCCCCATACCATGATGCTCCCTCCATCATACTTTACAGTTGGGATGAGGTTTTGATGTCGGTTTGCTGTGCCTTTTTTTCTCCACACGTAGTGATGTGTGTTCCTTCCAAACAACTCAACTTTAGTTTCATCTGTCCACATAATATTTTGCCAGAAGCGCTGTGGAACATCCAGGTGCTCTTTTGCGAACTTCAGAAGTGCAGCAATGTTTTTTTTGGACAGCAGTGGCTTCTTTCATGGTGTCCTCCCATGAACGCCATATCTTGTTTAGTGTTTTACGTATTGTAGACTCGTCAACAGAGATGCTAGCATGTTCCAGAGATTTCTGTAAGTATTTAGCTGACACTAAGATTATTTTTAACCTCATTGAGCATTATGCGCTATGCTCTTGCAGTCATCTTTGCAGGACGGCCACTCCTAGGGAGAGTAGCAACAGTGCTGAACTTTCTCCATTTATAGACAATTTGTCTTACCGTGGACTGATGAACATCAAGGCTTTTAGAGATACTTTTGTAACCCTTTCCAGCTTTAAGCAAGTCAACAATTCTTAATCTTAGGTCTTCTGAGATCTCTTTTGTTCGAGTCATGGTTCACATCAGGCAATGCTTCTTGTGAATAGCATTTTGTGAGTGTTTTTTAAAGGGTCTAACCAACATCTCCAATCTCGTCTCATTGATTGGGCTCCAGGTTAACTGACTCCTGACTCCAATTCGCTTTTGGAGGTCATTAGCCTAGGGGTTCACATACTTTTTCCAACCTACACTGTGAATGTTTAAATGATGTATTCAATATAGACAAGAAAAATACAATAATTTGTGTGTTATTAGTTTAAGCACACTGTGTTTGTCTATTGTTTTGACTTAGATGAAGATCAGATGAAATGTTATGAGTAATTCCAAAGGGTTTACATACTTTTTCTTGCCACTGTATTACTCTCTATTTTCAACTCAGTATGCCCACATAGAACAGTGATGGGAGCTTATGATTATGTTATCTTAATACCACTTATCTGAGATATGCTGTGATTCACAATGGTTGGAAAGAGTTAAGAAGAGACAGAGCCATATATTTGGAGAGTTGGGACAATAGAGACTCTATTAAATTACAATACAAGTATTATTGAACTAGTTAACATTACATACAAATAGTATTATTTAAATAATACTATTTAACATTGTCTAGAATTAGAACAATATTCTAAATTCTAAAAGACTGAACGTTGGCCCAATTCTATCATGGCATCGGAATAAGTAGTGAAGTTAATTATTGATCGAACTGCTAAGTTAACATGAGCAAATGTATTCCGTCTCTTAATCACATCCAAGACAGCCTATGGAAAGACAAGGTGCAGAGAACACTTAGGCATCCCCAGTGGAATGATTAAGTCTTGGGAACAGAAGCGTCGGTATGACAGGGCTGAAGACCAGTAATTGTTTGCTAGGAGGGGTAGTAACACGGTCCTTCAGGGTTTAATAATGGAGTGTCACGGTGCTAACCAGAGGACGTTGGAAGGGCGTCAAACGTCTACAGTCGTGGCCAAACGTTTTGAGAATGACACAAATATTAATTTTCACAAAGTCTGCTGCCTCAGTGTCTTTAGATATTTTTGTCAGATGTTACTATGGAATACTGAAGTATAATTACATGCATTTCATAAGTGTCAAAGGCTTTTATTGACAATTACATGAAGTTGATGCAAAGAGTCAATATTTGCAGTGTTGACCCTTCTTTTTCAAGACCTCTGAAATCCGCCCTGGCAAGCTGTCAATTAACTTCTGGGCCACATCCTGACTGATGGCAGCCCATTCTTGCATAATCAATGCTTGGAGTTTGTCAGAATTTGTGGGTTTTTGTTAGTCCACCCGCCTCTTGAGGATTGACCACAAGTTCTCAATGGGATTAAGGTCTGGGGAGTTTCCTGGCCATGGACCCAAAATATCGATGTTCTCTTCCCCGAGCCACTTAGTTATCACTTTTGCCTTATGGCAAGGTGCTCCATCATGCTGGAAAAGGCATTGCTCGTCACCAAACTGTTCCTGGATGGTTGGGTGGTTGTTCTTAGATGGTTGTTCTTAGGCAAAATTGTGAGTGAGTCCACTCCCTTGGCTAAGAAGCAACCCCACACATGAATGGTCTTAGGATGCTTTACTGTTGGCATGACACAGGACTGATGGTAGCGCTCACCTTGTCTTCTCCAGACAAGCTTTTTTCCGGATGCCCCAAACAATCGGAAAGGGGATTCATCAGAGAAAATGACTTTACCCCAGTCTTCAGCAGTCCAATCCCTGTACCTTTTGTAGAATATCAGTCTGTTCCTTGTGTATTTCCAGGAGATAAGTTGCTTCTTTGCTGCCCTTCTTGACACCAGGCCATCCTCCAAAAGTCTTCGCCTCACTGTGCTTGCAGATGCACTCACACCTGACTGCTACCATTCCTGAGCAAGCTCTGTACTGGTGGTGCACCGATCCGCAGCTGAATTAACTTTAGGAGACGGTCCTGGCGCTTGGTGGACTTTCTTGGGCGCCCTGAAGCCTTCTTCACAACAATTGAACTGCTCTCCTTGAAATTCTTGATGATCCAATAAATGGTTGATTTAGGTTCAATCTTACTGTCAGCAATATCCTTGCCTGTGAAGCCCTTTTTGTGCAAAGCAATGATGACGGCCCGTGTTTCCTTGCAGGTAACCATGTTTGACAGAGGAAGAACAATGATTCCAAGCACCACCCTCCTTTTGAAGCTTCCAGTCTGTTATTTGAACTCAATCAGCATGACAGAGTGATCTCCAGCCTTGTACTCGTCAACACTCACACCTGTGTTAACGAGAGAATCACTAACATGATGTCAGCTGGTCCTTTTGTGGCAGGGCTGAAATGCAGTTAAAATGTTTTTTGGGATTCAGTTCATTTGCATGGCAAAGAGGGACTTTGCAATTCATCTGATCACTCTTCATAACATTCTGTAGTATATGCAAGTTGCCATCATACAGACTGAGGCAGCAGACTTTGTGAAAATTAGTATTTGTGTCATTCTCAAAACTTTTGGCCATCACTGTACTCTTATTATTATGTTGTTTCAGGGGTATTAGCTCAGAGCAGGTGTATTACAGAGTAGTCTATAATTTGCCAAGTGTGATCTAACCTTGAAATGAACTGTTCTACTACCAAAAGACACAAGCACAACACCCTTCCCAGGGGGTAACATTGGTTGAAAAGCATTCATGATCAGGATGTATACTGAATTAAAAACTATGTGTTTTTTTGTCTAGAGATATTTGTTTATATCTGGTTTTAATGTGCTTTTCAAATATCATTTCAACCAGATAATTACATTTTTCCCATCTTTACATTGGCATTACTGCCATGTGTTTTGCATTCATGCATCTGCTCAGTGTTATTGAACACAGCCATGTTGTTTCTCAATGCTCCTGGAGAACATTGGTGAGGGGCTGGATGCCATACTGGTGCCATCTGCATCCGCTTGGGAGACTCCACTATCAAGTACACCCCAGACTTTTGCTTCTAAATTACCACAAAGCTCTGCAACCTCCACTACCTGCCTGAAATCTCTGTTAAGGTTAAACACACACACACACACACGCACGCACGCACGCACGCACGCACACACACACACACACGCAATTCCATTCCTTATTTTTACCTTTCTTTAACTTGGCAAGTCAGTTATGAACAAATTCTTATGTTCAATTAAATAGTAACAGTGGGTTAATTGCCTTGTTTATGGGCAGAACAACAGATTTTTACCTTGTCAGCTCGGGGATTTGATCTTGTAACTTTTCGGTTACTAGTCCAACGCTCTAACCACTAGGCTACCCACCTCCCCTACTTTAGATTTATGTGTATTGTGTGTATTGTTGTGAAATTAGATTAGATATTACTTGTTAGATATTACTGCACTGTTGGAGCTAGAAACACAAGCATTTCGCTACACCGGCAATAACATCTGCTAAACACTGTCTGTGACAAATATAATTTAATTTGATTTGACACACACACAAACAACAGTATTATGCTCTTCACATACTGATTTGTAACATGCCTCTGTTCTAATTTAGTGTTAAAGGAGGATGCATACCCAAATACAATAAAAACGTTTTGTGAATAACTCTGTTATACCTCATGATCACTGTACTGGATTTGAGCAATTTTTACAAAACCACACATGTGTGTGGCTAAGAAAACATGTGTGAACCAATTTAGGCAATTGCATTTGAAGGAAACTAGCATTGGTGCTCCATAGGGGTTGAACTTGTGAGACTTAATTTCAATGCACGCCCTCGCTAACACATCTACTTGCTTAGAACAACGACAGCTCTGGAAGCATAAGACTTCTGCACATACTCTGTTCTTCCCCAAGCGTGACTGTACAGTACGTAGGTTCTATCCATAGCCGAGTGGCACATCTGCCTGAAGCAGGTATGAGCTTCTTCTAATGAGCCTTCCCTGCTCATTCACGCTTCCCAGAACTCACTGGCATGCAGATGGGGACTCTTTTCAACTCTGCCAAGGAGAGAGAGTGCTATCTTGTGCTATCTTGTGCTATTGGTGCTAAGCGAAGTGAAAATGATACAATGTAGAATCATAGGGGAGCCTGGGTATACCTTTCTCCCTTCTCGTGTAGTCTTTTGAAACCTTATCTGTGCCATGCATAATGACTGAGTATCATCATAGCATAGTAGCATAGTCTATTGTAATAGGCCTCTATTATTCTAAATAAAAATTGTGACACGTTCAGACTTTTATAATGTTGTTTTAAACTTCAAATATGGTACTACTATTTCAACAAAACAGCACAAAAAAGATCCACCCTGCAGAATAATTTTCAGACTGTGAGATACTGCCAGAGTATGATACACTATATATACAAAGTATGTGGACTCCCCTTCAAATGAGTGGACTCTGTTATTTCACCCACACCTGTTGCTGACAGGTGTATAAAATCGAGCACACAGCCATGCAATCTCCATAGACAAACATTGGCAGTAGACTTGCCTTACTGAAGAACTCAGTGACTTTCAACATGGCACCGTCATAGGATGCCACCTTTCCAATAAGTCAGTTTGTTACATTTCTACCCTGCTAGAGCTGCCCTAGTCAACTGTAAGTGCTGTTATTGTGAACTGGAATTGTTTAGGAGCAACAATGGCTCAGCCGCGAAGTGGTAGGCCACACAAGCTCACAGAACGGGACCGTTGAGTGCTGAAGCGCGTAGTGTGTAAAAATCATCTGTCCTCGGTTGCAGCACTCACTACCGAGTTCCAAACTGCCTCTGGAAGCAACGTCAGCACAATATCTGTTCTTCGGGGGCGTCATTAAATGGGTTTCCATGGCCGAGCAGCCGCACACCAGCCTAAGATCACCATGCGCAATGGCAAGCGTCGGCTGGAGTGGTGTAAAGCTCGCGGCCATTGTTTGTCGAGATTAGTGTGGAAGAACTTGATTGGCCTGCACAGTGCACTGACCTCAACCCCATCGAACACCTTTGGGATGAATTGGAATGCCAAATGCGAGCCAGGCCTAATCGCCCAACATCAGTGGCCGACCTCACTAACGCTCTTGTGGCTGAATGTAATCAAGTCCCCGCAGCAATGTTCCAACGTCAGGTGGAAATCCTTCCCAGAAGAGTGGAGGGGGGACCAACTCCATGTTAATGCCCATGATTTTGGAATGCTATGTTCAACAAGCTGGTGTCCACATACTTTTGGTCATGTAGTGTATCTCTCTCAAAGGGGGAAGGGAGTGAAGATTACAGCGAGTTATGCAATGCAGTTTCAGGGTCACAGCACATGAGCAAAGATGCATTTACCCCCCAACACACATCAGCCATTCACTCAATAATGTTCCATTTAACATAGCACCCCATGCAACACTAATACAAGCGAGTGAGTGTGAGCCCTCAGGTGGGCCACAAGAAAAAGCAATTTCCAGAAAAGGCACATTAAAGTGAATTGCATTACAGAGAAAAAAGGCATTACAGAAGATCGCATTTCAAGGATCTATTTGCAGGGCCGTCTGCCTGTTTTTTATGGGCCACCATTAAATAGATTCAGCTCATTTTTCATGATATTTGTTTTGGGGGGGTACTGCCTACAGTACACTCTCATCATTGGCTCTCATTATTCCCATCAAGCCATATTTGAAACACAATATCTCCAATCGGAGCAGGCCTAGGCCCCTTTAAACCAGGCCAAAGGACCTGAGGAGAGCGGGAAGAGATTTGAAAATGTCAGCTCCGGGATTTGTACAGACTCCGAGGGTCTTTACCACCAGCCGGCATCGATAGAAATGGAATTAGGGGCCTGGAGATTTACTCATTTATTTAGATGCCAGATATGAGCTTTCTTATGGCTGAAGGGGCAGTATTGAGTAGCTTGGATGAAAGGTGCCCATATCAAACGGCCTGCTCCTCAGTCATAGTTTGCATATTATTATATAATATTTTTTGCATATTATTATTTGTATTGGATAGAAAACACTCTAAAGTTTCTAAAACTGTTTGAATTATGTCTGTGAGATTAACAGAACTCATATTGGCAGGCAAAATCCTGAGTTGAAATCAAAACAGGAAGTCAGAAATCTGAGCTGTATTCACCAGAGTCCCTTAAGAAATCCAAGTTATGAATGATGTTGCACTGCCTAGGGGTTCCACTAGATGTCAACCATCAATAGAAATTCCAATGAGACTTCTATGATGTTGTGGGAGAGAATGAGAGCAGAATCAGTCAGGTGTCCATCAAGCAGCCATTTCCTGATCATGCCTTTTCTTCATGCAAGACACTGACGTTCCATTGCTCATGCAGACAAGAACGAATACTCCGGTTGGAACTTTATTGAAGCTATATGTTAAAAACATCCTAATGATTGATTCAGTACTTAGTTTGAAATGTTTTTTCAACCAGTAATATCACATTTTGAAGTTTTTTTCCGATATAACGCTGACCAGAATTAGCGTTTGGATATGTAAACCAGACGCGCTAACAAAATAAGGTATTTGGACATAAATAACGGATTTTTTCGAACAAAACAAACATTTATTGTGGACCTGGGATTCCTGGTGTGCTTTCTGATCTAGATCATCAAAGGTAATGGAATATTTATCATGTATTTTATTGTTTATAGTGACGCCATCTTTGCAGCTGTGGTATGCTGTTTTTGAGCGCCGTCTCAGATTATAGCGTGCAAATCTTTTTCCGTAAAGTTTTTTTGAAATCTGACATAGCGGTTGCATTAAGGAGAGGTATATCTATAATTAAATGTGTATAACTTGTATTATCATCTATATTTATGATGAGTATTTCTGTTGAAACGATGGGCTATGCAAAGTCACTTGATGTTTTTGAATCTTGTAGCTTCAATGTAAACTCAGATTTTTTGATATAAATATGAATTTAATCAAACAAAACATGCATGTATTGTGTAACATGAAGTCCTATGAGTGTCATCTGATGAAAATAATCAAAGGTTAGTGATTCATTTTATCTCTATTCTGGTTTTTGTGAAGCTATCTTTAGCTGGGAAAAATGGCTGTGATTATTGTGGTTTTGTGGTGACCTAACATAATCGTTTGTAGTGCTTTTGCTGAAAAGCCTATTTGAAATTGGACACTTTGGTGGGATTAACAACAAGATTACCTTTAAAATGATATAAGACACATGAATGTCTGAGGAATTTTAATTATGAGATTTCTGGTTTTTGAATTTGGCGCCCTGCACTTGGACTGGCTGTTGTCATATCGGTCCCGTTACCGGGACTGCAGCCATAAGAAGTTTTAACCTCTAGCATAGAAGATCCTAAGGACAGGGTATCTGGGTTGAGATGTGCTCACTTCCCTCGCTCCCACTTGTGGTTCTTTGGATAGAGGAAAAAGGCTATTGCAGGAACACATGTACTGTAGCTTTACAGAGAAAGTTACCACTGTTGGATTGGATAGTAGCGAAGCGTGAATCATAACAGCAGCACTGTCTCTCTCACTCGTTTTCTCTTTCTCTCTCTCTTTATCACGCACGCACGCACGCGCGTGCGCGCGCGCGCACACACACACACACACACACACACACACACACACACACACACACACACACACACACACACACACTACTGTAGAGTCTATAGTGGATGTTTGTTATTTGTGAAAGCTGATATATCGTGTTTGTCCTGTACTGTATGTGTTTACTGTAGGAGACCCTGCTGAGCTTCATGATCACCCCCAAGAGCATGCAGGACCAGCTGCAGGACATCATGGTGGCCAGGGAGAGGCCTGATCTGGAGGAGGAGAAACAGGTCGTCATACAGCAGGGGGCCGAGAACAAGAGGTAATGGCTTAGAGAGAGTGGGGTGGGGAATAAGAGAGAGAGAGGGAGGGAGGGTGGGAATACTAGGAAAATAATACTTATTTTAACTCACAGATGAAATTAAAAGTAATGGGCAACAAATGGGGGAGTTCCAATCATTCAGTGTGTTCAAACAAAGAAACAGGTAGCACAGCATGCTCTGGTACTAATCACATCACTGACCTTTAACCTTTCAACCCCTCTCTGGCAGCGTGTTTGATTGACAGCCTTCAGAAGTTGCGAATACTGCCTGCTCCTTTAACTTAAGGGCAAATACTGAATCCAAAATAGATGCCTAGTGCATTGACAGTCACATCAAAACATAGCAGCCATCAGAACAGGCTACAGTCCTAGAGTCCTAGCAGCTAATGCAGTGGCATCACTTTGAGAGATTTAATGGCCACTTCACAAGACACACGTCTGCATAATGAATAGAAATTATGGGAGATGAGAATAACTGTCAATGCAGCCTGATTAATAAATTACCTGTTGCACGTCAGCTGTCAGTGTTTGCTCTTCATAATTTGTATAGCTCTTGACAAATAATGGGTCTCTGGTACTGGAGCCACTTTGAATGAATGACAAAGCATTGGCCATGCTAAATATTGGCTACTTGTTTAACCCATCTAAGATTATTTGATTTGTTTATGGTTTATTTGAGTACGGATCGATACAAGTGCATTGACATACAGTCTTACGGTGCCCAACACACACACACACACACACAGTCTTGTACAGCTAACCTTGTGGGGACATACAATTCAGTCCCATTCAAAATCCTATTTTCCCTAACCCCTAACCCTAAACCTAACCCTAATCCTAACCCGTACTCTTACCCTAACCCTAACCCTAACCTTAACCCTAATCCTAATCCTAACCCAAAAACCTAAACTTTATCCTAACCCTAAACCTAACCCTAGCTCCTAACCCTAACCCTACAACTAACCCTAGCTCCTAACCTTAATATTTAACTTAATTCTAACACTAATTCTAACCTTAACCCTAAACCCCCTAGAAATAGCATTTGACCTTGTGGGGACTAACAAAATGTCCCCAGCTGGTCAACTTTTTGTTCGTTTACTATACTTGTAGGGACTTCTGGTCCCCACAAGAATAGTTAAACACGTCCACACACACACACACACACACACACACACACACACACACACACACACACACACACACACACACACACACACACACACACACACACACACACACACACATATACTGTACATACATAGACACACACATCCATCTTCCAATCTCCAGTTAGGACCATATGGGTCCCAGCTCTACCAGAATCCCAAAGCCCCCTTCTCTCCATCCCATCATTCCCCCAGGTGGATGATATGGAGTGGCGCTTCCAGCTAACAGGCTGCGTGGTCTGGTCAATCTCCACTCCAACCCCTGCACCTGGTTCTCCAAGAAGGCCTGGGATGAGAGAGATGGACCGCTTCAAGGGCCTGCGCGAGGACATGGCCCTCTTGAAATACGCCTGGAAGGAAGTGTATGGTAGCCCGGAGCATTACTGTACCATTGCAACAACTTTGATTTGCTGTGGCAGCAACCAGTACTTTTCAAAAGAGACGGGATTCACCCTAACCAGAGGAGTTCCAGGATAATTTACAGCAACATTGCAAACTGTTTTAGAGACTGATGGACAGCGTCTGGTAGTGCTCCAGTTCTCCCTGTCAGAATAAGCAACAGAGGACTTGGAAAGCATATCAACTCCTGTAGAAATGACACTATGGTTATTGCGAGTAACCTAATTTATGTTCCTTTAACACTGCCTTCCAGTGAGTTTATACAAACTGTTACCTCCTACCATTCTGATAGATTGGAGACTGTTATTCCATTGATTACCTCAAGGCAGATGCCCCAGGGGCAGAGAAGACCACACTCATTGAATATGGCGCTTCTAAATGTTAGAGCAATCACAATTAAATCCTTAATTGTGAATCACCTCATTATTGAGTGCAAAGTTGATTGGTTGTTTTTCACTGAAAAATGGCTGTCATCAGACTGTAGTGTCGCTCTTACTGAAGCCTCCCCTCGGACTACAGCTCTTAATACTCTATCAAAAAAGGGAAAAGGGGTGGGGGGACAGCCTCTTTTTCTACTGAAGAACATTTTGTTTGGTCGACTTTGGGTCTTTTGAGCATCATGGTATACTGTTTAAATGTCAGCCACCAGTGCTGACCATAACCCTGCTACACTGTTTTTACTGATTTATCTGAGCTATGGACTCTATCCAATATGTTACTGGGCCCACCGATAACCTTGGCCATACTCTGGAGCTGGTTATTACCAAGGGGCTTTCTATTGACATATCCTCTATTGTTGATGTTGCTTTATCTGATCACCACTATGTCATTTTTATTACTTTGTTGCCCATAGCACAGGGTAGTACTGAACGCTTTATTATGAAATGCTATCTTACCTCTGAAGTTGCTACAGATTTTATTGAGTGTATGAACAATAACCCATCACCTATTCTCCCTTCCTCTTGTGATTATTTAGTTGATAACTTTAATAGCAAATTAAGGGCAACCATTGATGCCATAGCTCCAGTAAAGTTGAAAAAGGCCACATCCAAACGGAGAGCCCCGTGGATGAGTGACGAAACTAATCAATTAAAGAGAAATTACAGAAAGGCAGAGCGGAAGTGGAGAAACTCAAAGTTGCAGGTCCACAATGATATTCTGTAAGAGCAACTTGGCATATATAACGAGGCAATTAGATATGCCAGATGGGCTCAATGTTCTAACTTGATCAATATTAATTTGGGGTAGGCGTGCCGCTAGCGCCTCACCTCGACAACATCCGGTGAAATTGCAAAGCGCGAAAGTCAAAATACAAAATTCGTAATATTAAACATTCATGAAAATACAAGTGTCTTACATAGTTTAAAAGCTTAACTTCTCGTTAATCCAGCCGCTTTGTCAGATTTCAAAAAGGCTTTACGGCGAAAGCACACCATGCGATTATCTGAGGACAGCGCCCCACATATAAAAGCATTATATACATTTTCCAACCAAGCAGAGGCATCACGAAAGTCAGAAATAGCGATAAAATAAATAACTTACCTTTGAAGATCTTCCTCTGGTTGTAATCACAAGGGTCCCAGCTACATAACAAATGGTCCTTTTGTTCGATAAAGTCCTTCTTCATATCCCAAAAAAGTCAGTTTAGTTGGCTCGCTTGACTCAGTAATCCACCAGTTTCCCTCGTTCAAAATGCATACAAATGAATCCCGTTACCAATAAACTTCGTCCAAACAACGTTTCTAATCAATCCTCAGGTACCCTAATATGTAAATAAATGATACAATTTAAGACGGAGAATAGTATGTTCATTACCGGAGATAAATAACGAGGTGCGCGCCCTCACCAACGCACACCACAACACTACAGCCAAAATGGGAGCCACTTAGAAAAACAACAAATTTTAGCAACTTTTTCAAAAAACAAGCCTGAAACTCTTGCTAAAGACTGTTAATGCAACCGCTGTGTCAGATTTTTTTTAAACGTTAGTAAAAAGCACACCATGCAATAATCTGAGACGGCGCTCAGATTTAACAAAATTTCTCCGCCATGTTGGAGTCAACAGAAATACGAAATTACATCATAAATATTCCCTTACCTTTGATTATCGTCATCAGAATGCAATGCCAGGAATCCTAGTTCCACAATAAATTGTTGTTTTGTTCGATAATGTCCATTACTTATGTCCAATTAGCAACGTTAGCTAGCATGTGTAGTACACGTGTCCAAACGCTGGCGTAGATGCAGGTAAACGTTGGACGAAAACTTCAAAAAGTTATATTACAAGTCGAATAAACTGGTCAAACTTAGTAGAGAATCAATCTTCAGGATGTTGTTATCATATATATCCAATAACGTTCCAACCGGAGCATTTCTTCATGTCTGTATAAGTAATGGCACACATTGCCATTTCATGACTAGCGCGCGTGACCAGGAACTAGCATTCTGCCAGACCACTGACTCAAANCAAACAACGTTTCTAATCAATCCTCAGGTACCCTAATATGTAAATAAATGATACAATTTAAGACGGAGAATAGTATGTTCATTACCGGAGATAAATAACGAGGTGCGCGCCCTCACCAACGCACACCACAACACTACAGCCAAAATGGGAGCCACTTAGAAAAACAACAAATTTTAGCAACTTTTTCAAAAAACAAGCCTGAAACTCTTGCTAAAGACTGTTAATGCAACCGCTGTGTCAGATTTTTTTTAAACGTTAGTAAAAAGCACACCATGCAATAATCTGAGACGGCGCTCAGATTTAACAAAATTTCTCCGCCATGTTGGAGTCAACAGAAATACGAAATTACATCATAAATATTCCCTTACCTTTGATTATCGTCATCAGAATGCAATGCCAGGAATCCTAGTTCCACAATAAATTGTTGTTTTGTTCGATAATGTCCATTACTTATGTCCAATTAGCAACGTTAGCTAGCATGTGTAGTACACGTGTCCAAACGCTGGCGTAGATGCAGGTAAACGTTGGACGAAAACTTCAAAAAGTTATATTACAAGTCGAATAAACTGGTCAAACTTAGTAGAGAATCAATCTTCAGGATGTTGTTATCATATATATCCAATAACGTTCCAACCGGAGCATTTCTTCATGTCTGTATAAGTAATGGCACACATTGCCATTTCATGACTAGCGCGCGTGACCAGGAACTAGCATTCTGCCAGACCACTGACTCAAATAGCTCCCATCCGGCCCCACATCACACTAGAGGCTTCATTCCACGTTCTACTGACTGTTGACATCTAGTGGAAGGCGTAGGAAGTGCAAACATATCCATATATTACAGGGAATTGAATAGGCGATGACTTTCACATCGACCCTTCTCAGAATTCTCACTTCCTATTTGGAAGTTTGCCTGCCATATGAGTTCTGTTATACTCACAGACATAATTCAAACAGTTTTAGAAACTTCAGAGTGTTTTCTATCCAATAGTAATAATAATATGCATATATTATCATCTGGGACAGAGTAGGAGGCAGTTCACTATGGGCACCAATTCATCCAAAAGTGAAAATGCTATCCCAAAGATGTTAACATCTACTGGAAGCCCTAGGAGCTGCAATCGGGGAGGTATTCCATTAATATTCCCATTGACAGCCATTATAATGAGTGATGAGCTCAGACATTATTTGAAAAGTTTTGGAAACTTTAGCATGTTTTCTATGCAATACTACCAATTATATGCATATCCTAGCTTCTGGGCCTGAGTAACAGGCAGTTTACTTTGGGCACCTCATTCATCCAATCTTCCGAATACTGCCCCCAATCCATCAGAAGTTTTAATCAGAATAATTTTTGAGTGCTGTTCTCAACCACTGATGGCCTGATAAATTGTACCCACGCAAACCCATGTGAACTTTCCACCACATCTAAATGTGATGAGTTTCCAGCGTATTGTAGAGATAAGACAACCAATATTAGGCTGGTATCAGTCCAGCAAGACCTGATGAGAAGTTTGATGATATTTGCCCTAGCCTACCACGCAAAGGCACTATGGATTTATTTCACCTGGTTGACACAGACATGCTCAGGAAAGTGATATCACAACTTAAGCCTTCTACCTGCCTTCTCGATCCTATTCCCACCACCTTCTTCAAAACAGTTTTTAATTGCATTTTCCCCACTACACTAAAACCTGCTATGGTGAAATCCCTTCTGAAGAAAAGTAATCTAGATTATTCAGCTCTTAGCAATTTTTGGCCTATCTTTAACCTTCCATGCTTAAGCAAAATTCTGGAGAAGTTGGTATTCAAACAGCTATAGGATTTTTTTAAGTGCCAACTGATTTGTTTTAAATTCCAATATGTTTTTCGTGCCCACCACAGCACAGAGACAGCCTTAGTTAAAGGGGTAAATAATCTTAGAGCCTACACAGATGCCAAACAGCTCTCTGTCCTTGTAGTCTTAGATGTAACCTCTACAGCAGGGCTGCCCAACCCTCTTCCTGGAGATCTCCCATCCTGTGGGTTTTCAGTCCAACCCTAATTTAACCTTTCTCGCCCCGGGGTTCCGCTAGCGGAACACGCACAACATTCCGCTGCCTTCGCAGAGCGCGAAATTCAAAAAATMTTTTTTAGAAATATTTAACTTCCACACATTAACATGTCCAATACAGCAAATGAAAGATAAACATCTTGTGAATCCAGCCAACATGTCCGATTTTTTTAATGTTTTACAGCGAAAACACAATATATATTTATGTTAGCTCACCACAATAGCCAAACACACAACGCTATTTATCCACCGCATAGGTAGCTTTCATAAAACCGACAAAATATAGATATTATTAGTCACTAACCAAGAAACAACTTCATCAGATGACAGTCTTATAACATGTTACACAATACATTTATGTTTTGTTCGAAAAATGTGCATATTTGAGGTATAAATCATAGTTTTACATTGCAGCTACAATCACAAATAGCACCCGAAGCAGCCAGAATAATTACAGAGAGCAACGTGAAATACCTAAAACTCATCATAAAACATTTATGAAAAATACATGTGTACAGCAAATGAAAGATAAACATCTTTGAATCCAGCCAATATTTCCGATTTTTTAAGTATTTTACAGCGAAAACACAATATAGCATTATATTAGCTTACCACAATAGCCAAACACACAACCGCATTCATTCACCGCAAAGATAGCATTCGCAAAAAACAGCAATAAATATAAAATAAATCACTAACCTTGACCAACTTCTCAGATGACAGTCTTATAACATCATGTTACACAAAACATTTATGTTTTGTTCGAAAATGTGCATATTTAGAGCTGAAATCCGTGGTTATACATTGTGAAAATGTAGCAACTTTTCCCAGAATGTCCGGATATATTTCTGACACTCACCTAATCTGACCAAATAACTCATCATAAACTTGACTAAAAAATACATGTTGGATAGCAAATGAAAGATACACTAGTTCTTAATGCAACCGCCGTGTTAGATTTTTAAAATTAACTTTACCATAACAAACAGCTTACGTTATAGCGAGACAGCGCCCGCAAAAAGTGCGGAGAATAGGACTAAACATTTTCCACAGAAATACGAAATAACATCATAAATTGTTCTAACTTTTGCTGAGCTCTCCATCAGAATCTTGTACAAGGAGTCCTTTGTCCAGAATAAATCGTTGTTTGGTTTTAGAATGTCCTTCTCTCCTGTCGAATTAGCAACCTTAGCTAGCCATGTGGCACGAAGATGTCCATCTCYTCTCGACGCATAGAACGGAAAAYTCCAAAAGWCCCATTAAACGTTAAATAAACTGATGAAACTCGGTTGAAAAAACCTACTTTATGATGTTTTTCTAATATGTATCAAATAAAAACAAAGCCGGAGATATTAGCCGTCTATACCGAACGCTTTTCAGAAGCCAATGCTGATGTCCTTCCCGCGCCTAGGTAGAGAAAGGAAATTGTGGTCACGTCATTCCAAGAGCTCTTGTTCGACCTCAGATCAAGCTAGACACCCCATTCCACCTTCCACTGCCTGTTGACATCTAGTGGAAGGCGTATGCAGTGCATGCAAATCCATAGAAATTAGACAATTGAATAGGCAGGCCCTGGAACAGAGCATCGTTTTCAGATTTTTCACTTCCTGTCTGGAAGTGTGCTGCAAAATGAGTTCTGTTTTACTCACAGATATAATTCAAACAGTTTTAGAAACTTGAGAGTGTTTTTTATCCAATAGTAATAATAATATGCATATTGTACGATCTAGAATAGAGTACAAGGCCGTTTCATTTGGGCACGATTTTTTCCCAAAGTGAAAATAGCGCGCTCTACACACTAACAGGTTAACACACCTGATTCTACTTATTAGTTGCTCAACAAGACCTTCACTAGCTGAATTAGATATGCTAAATTAGGGTTGGATGGAAACCTACAGGACGTAGATCTCCAGGAAGAGAGTTGGACAGCACTGCTCTACATGACGTATATCCTACCAACGGGACATTAAAAACTGCAGTATATAATGTTTCACCGAGTCCTGGCTGAACGACGACATGAATAACATACAGCTGAAGGGTTATACACTCTATCGGCAGGATAAAACAGCAGCCTATGGTAAGACAGGGGTGGCAGTCTATGTATATTTGTAAACAACAGCTGATGCACAATATCTAAGGAAGTTTTGAGGTTTTGCTTGCTTGAGGTAGAGTATCTCATGATAAGCTGTAGACCACACTATCTACCTAGAGAGTTTTCATCTGTATTTTTCATAGCTGTCTACATACCACCACAGGCCGATGCTGGCAGTAAGATCACACTCAATGAGGTGTATACAGCCATAAGCAAACAGGAAAATGTTAATCCAGAGGCGGCACTCCTAGTGTCTGGGGACTTTAATGCAGGGAAACTTAAAACGGTTTTACCTCATTTCTATCAGCATGTAAAATGTCCAACCAGCCAGAGAGAAAAACCTCGAGACCACTTTTACTCCACACACAGAGACGAATACAAAGCTCTCACATGCCCTCCATTTGGCTAATCTGACCATTATTCTATCATCCTGATTCCTGCTGACAAGCAAAAATTTGAGCAGGAAGCAACAGTGACTTGGTCCATAAAAAGTGGTCAGATGAAGCAGATGCTAAACTACAGGATTCTTCCGATGGCATTGAAGGGTACACCACATCAATCACTGGCTTCATCAATAAGTGCATCGATGACGTCGTCCCCACAGTGACTGTACGTACATACCCCAACCAGAAGCCATGGATTACAGGCAACATCTGCACTGAGCTAAAGGGTAGAGCTGCCGCTTTCAAGGAGCGGGACTCTAACCCGGAAGCATATAAGAAATCCCGCTATGCCCTCCGCAAACCATCAAACAATCAAAGCGTCAATAAAGGGCTAAGATTGAAACCTACTACAAAGGCTGTGACACTCGTCGGATGTTGCAGGGCTTGCAAACTATTACAGACTACAAAAGGATCACAGCAGAGAGCTGCCCAGTGACACGAGCCTACTAGACAAGCTAAATAACTTCTATGCTCGCATCGAGGCTAGTAACACTGAAACATGCATGAGAGCATCAGCTGTTCCGGACGACTGTGTGATCCCGCTCTCCGCAGCCGACGTAAGTAAGACCTTTAAACAGGTCAACATTCACAACGGACGGATTACCAGGACATGTACTGCGAGCATGCGCTGGCCAACTCGCAAGTGTCTTCACTGACATTTTCAAACTCTCCCTATCTGAGTCTGTAATACCAGCATGTTTTAAGCAGATCACCATAGTCCCTGTGCTCAAGAACACTAAGGTAACCTGCCTAAATGACTACCGACCCATAGCACTCACGTCTGTAGCCATGAAGTGCTTTGAAAGGCTGGTCATGGCTCACATCAACACAATTATCCCAGAAACCCTAGACCCACTCTACTTTGCATACCGCCCCAACAGATCCACAGATGATGCAATCTCCATTGCGCTCCACACTGCCCTTTCACACCTGGACAAAAGGAACACCTATGTGAGAATGCTATTGATTGATTACAGCTCAGCATTCAACATCATAGTGCCCTCAAAGCTCATCACTAAGCTCAGGACCCTGGGAGTAAACACCTCTACAACTGGATCCTGGACTTCCTAATGGGCTGCCCCCAGGTGGTAAAGGTAGGTAACAACACATCCGCAACACTGATCCTCAAAGCTGATCCTCAACGCTGATCCTCACCCCTCAGTGGTGCGTGCTCAGCCCCCTCCTGGACTCCCTGTTCACTCATGACTGCACGGCCAGGCACGACTCCGACACCATCATTAAGATTGCCGATGACACAACAGTGGTAGGCCTGATCACCGACAAAGACAAGAAAGCCTGTAGGGAGGAGGTCAGAGACCCAACCATGTGGTGGAAGGACAACAACCTCTCCCTCAACATGATCAAGACAAAAAGATGATTGTGGACTACAGGAAAAGGAGGACCAACGGGGCTGTAATGGGAGCAGGTTGAGAGCTTCAAGTTCCTTGGCGTCCACATCACCAACAAACTAACATGGTCCAAGCACACCAAGACAGTCGTGAAGAAGGCATGACAAAATCTATTCCCCCTCAGGAGACTTAAAAGACTTGGCATGGGTCCTCAGATCGTCAAAAGGTTCTACAGCTGCACCATCGAGAGCATCCTGACAGGTTGCATCACTGCCTGATATGGCAGATTGTCTAGCCCGGCTGATTTGAAGGGGTCCAGATTTTGCAGCTCTTTCAGAACATCAGCTATTTGGATTTGGGTGAAGGAGAAATGGGGGAGGCGAGGACGAGTTGCTGTGGGCAGTGCAAGGCAGTTGATCGGGGTAGGGGTAGCCAGGTGGAAAGCATGGCCAGCCGTAGAAAAATGCTCATTGAAATTCACAGTTATTGTGTATTTATCGGTGGTGACAGTGTTTCCTAGCCTCAGTGCAGTGGGCAGCTGGGAGAAGGTGCTCTTATTCTCCATTTACAGTGTCCCTGAACCTTTTTGAGTTTGTGCTACAGGATGCAAATTTCTGTTTGAAAAAGCTAGCCTTTGCTTTCCTAACTGCCTGTGTATATTGGTTCCTAACTTCCCTGAAAAGTTGTATATCACAGGGGTTATTCGATGCTAATGCAGTACGCAACAGGATGTTTTTATGCTGGTCAAGGGCAGTCAGGTCTGGAGTGAACCAATGGCTATATCTGTTCCTGGTTAAAAAAAATAATAATGGGGCATGCTTATTTAAGATGGTGAGGAAGGCACTTTCAAAGAATAACCAGACATCCTCTACTGACGGGATGAGGTGAATAATGTGAGATTGAGGGCATCAAGCTTAGATTACCTTAGATTGCAGGATTGTAGGATGGCTGGGGTGTTAAGCATGTCCCAGTTTAGGTCACCTAGCAGCACGAGCCCTGAAGATAGATGGGGGGCAATCAATTCACATATGGGGTCCAGGGCATAGCTGGGGGCAGAGGGTGGTCTATAGCAAGCGGCAATGGTGAGAGACTTGTTTCTGGAAAGGTGGATTTTTAAAAGTAGAAGCTCAAATTGTTTGGGTAGTAAGGGATAGTAAGACAGATAGTAAGACAGAACTCTGCAGGCTATCTCTGCAGTAGATTGCAACTCCGCCCCCTTTGGCAGTTCTATCTTGTCGGAAAATGTTATAGTTAGGGATGGAAATTTCAGGGTTTTTGGTGGTCTTCTTAAGCCAGGATTCAGACACGGCTAGGACATCCGGGTTGGCAGTGTGCTAAAGCAGTGAATAAAACAAACTTAGAGAGGTGACTTCTAATGTTAACATGCATGAAACCAAGGCTTTTACGGTTACAGAAGTCAACAAATGAGAGCACCTGGGGAATAGGAGTGAAGCTAGGCACTGCAGGGCTTGGATTAACCTCTACATCAGCAGAGGAACAGAGGTGTAGGATAAGGGTACAGCTAAAGGCTATAAGAACTGGTTGTGTAGTACGTTCGGAACAGAGAGTAAAAGGAGCAGGTTTCTGGGCGCGATAGAATAGATTCAAGGCATAATGTACAGACAAAGGTATGGTAGGATGTGCATACAGTGGAAGTAAACCTAGGCATTGAGTGATGATGAGAGATATTGTCTATAGAAACATTTAAACCAGCTGATGTCACCGCATGTGTGGGAAGTGGAACTAAAGGGTTGGCTAAGGCAAATTGAGCAGGGCTAGAGGCTCTACAGTGAAATAAGACAAGAATCACTAACCAGAACAGCAATGGACAAGGCATATTGACATTAGGGAGAGGCATGCGTAGCCGAGTGATCATTGGGGTCCAGTGAGTAGTTAGGCTGGCTGGAGATACGGCGATTCAGACAGCTAGCAGGCTGGGGATAGCAAGCTAGCAGGGGGGCCTTAGAGGGACGTCGCGACAGAGGAAGTCTGTTATAGCCTCCTCATGCGGTTACGTCGATAGACCAGTCATGATGGATTAGTAGGGTTCAAAGGGGTCCAGTCCAATTGGCAAAATAGGTATAGTGGCCCAAGAAATTGGCCGATGGATCTCTTCAGCTAACAGTCCAATATGCTCTAGACAGCTAGCGTGCCGCGGAGAGCAGGCTAGCAGATGGGCATTCGGGGGACGTCACGACGTAGGAGCCAGTTGAATAACCCCCTCGGTCAGGTTACGTCGGTAGTCCAGTCGTGAAGGAGCTCCGTACCGGCAGTAAAAGGGGTCCGGGCCAATTGGCAAAATAGGTATTGTAGCCCCGGAGTAGCTGATGGACCTCTTCAGCTAGCCGGGAGATGGGCCTAGCTTGAACTAGCTCCCGGCTCACTGGTGCTTGCTTTGGGACAGAGACGTTAGCCAGGAGTAGCCACTCGGATTGCAGCTAGCTAGTTGCGAGTTTTCCGAGCTATAGGTTAGCTGATGACCGCTAGCAGTGTTTAGCTGACTACTAGCTAGTAGCTAGGCAGCTGGCTAGCTTCTGTTGGGGGATTCTGGTTCAGAAGTAAAGAAAAATACTTTAGAAAAAAGCAGATCAACACCACATTATGTGAGGCGAGTTGCAGGAGAGTATTTTGAAATTGAGGTTTAGAAAAATATAAAAAAGATATGCGAGGAAAAATATATTAAAATATATATACATGGGACATGACGAGACGAGGACAAAGACGTCTGACTGCTACGCCATCTTGGAAGAAGGACATTGACTCTGTACCGGTACCCCCTGTATATAGCCTCGCTATTGATATTTTACTGCTGCTCTTTAATTATTTCTTGCTTTTTTAGGTATTTTCTTAAAACTGCATTGTTGGTTAAAACTTATTGTCAATATAGGGGGTGCTGTTTCAACTTTGTAAAATATCGTTCCCAAATTAAACTGCCTCGTACTCAATTCTTGCTCGTACAAAATGCATATTATTATTACTATTGGATAGAAAACACTCTCTAGTTTCTAAAACCGTTTGAATTATATCTGTGAGTAAAACAGAACTCATTTGGCAGCGAAATTCCTGACAGGAACTGCAAAATCTGAAATCGGAGACTCTGTTCTAGGATCAGTTTAATAATCTGTATGTATCCTATGGGTCGACATGAACTGCATGCGCCTTCCCCTGGATGTCAGTAACCAATGAGAATTGGAATGGTGTTGCTGGGCAGATCTGAGGCCGTATAAAGCCTCATGGAACGGGGGRTGCMCTCTTTTCATTGTTCGCCATGACGCAAGACAGACCTCAAGATGGCATTWTGAAAAGCTCASGTTATCGGCGTTAGATATATCCGGCTCTGATTTTCTTCGATATAGGTGTTAAAAACATCCTAATGTAGTTATTTTAAACCGAGTTATATCAGTTTACATGAGTATATTGCGATTTTCKGAATTTTCTTAGTTCTGCGTTATGAACAGTTGGACACCTCTGCGCCACATAGCTAATGTTTGCTGCTAGTTCCAAAGTTGAAGAGGACATTCTACAGCCGAGCAACGATTATTATGGACAAAGGACCACTTGCCCAAGATTCTGATGGAAGCTCATCAAAAAGTAAGAGCTATTTATGATGTTAATTCGTATTTCTGTGGAAAAATGTAAAATTATTAGTCCGCCATTAATTTCGGTGCGGTCACGCTGTAACGCACGCTGTATGTCGTAGTAACGTTAATTAAAAAAATCTAACACAGCGGTTGCATTAAGAACTAATGTATCTTTCATTTCTGTCCAACCTGATTTTTTTGTCAAGTTTATGGTTAGTTATTGATTAGATTAGGTGCCTCTCCAAGATGGCGCCGGACAGATTGTTTGAAGTTTGGCTACTAATCACATTGTATAACCACAATTTGTGCCGCTACATATGCATATTTTCGAAACAACCCTATATGCATTGTGTAATATGATGTTACAGGACTGTCATCTGATGAAGTTTATGAAGGTTAGTCAAAAATTATATATCTTTTGCTGGTTTGTTACGATCGCTAACCTTTGCTGCTGGTAAATGGCTTGTATTTCTGGCTATTGTGGTAAGCTAATATAATGCTATATTGTGTTTTCGCTGTAAAACACTTAAAAAATCTGAAATATTGGCTGGATTCACAGATTTTGGTCTTTCATTTGCTGTACGCTGTGTATTTTTCATAAATGTTCATGGTGAGTATTTAGGTATTTGACGTTGGTCTCTGTAATTATTCTGGCTGCTTCGGCGCTATTTCAGATTGCAGCTGCAATGTAGAACTGTGATTTATACCTGAAATATGCACATTTTTCTAACAAAACATATGCTATACAATAAATATGTTATCAGACTGTCATCTGATGAAGTTGTTTCTTAGTTAGTGACTATTTATATCTTTATTTGGTCGAAATTGTGATAGCTACCTATGCTGGAAAAAAATGGTGGAGAAAAAAAAGTTGTGTCTTTTGCTATGGTGGTTAGCTAATAGAAATACATATTGTGTCTTCCCTGTAAAACATTTTAAAAATCTGAAATGATGGCTGGATTCACAAGATCTGTATCTTTCATTTGGTGTCTTGGACTTGTGATTTCATGAACATTTTATTATATGATATCCCTGTGGCTTTAGGCTAGGCTATGCTAGTCAGCTCTTTTGATGGGGGGGGATCCCGGATCCGGGTTTGTGACTCGTGGCTTGTAAGCAAGCATTTCACTGTAAGGTCTACACCTGTTGTATTCGGCGCATGTGACAAATAATGTATTTGATTTGAGCAACATAGCTTTTACCACCTGAGGAACATTGCCATGGTGCGGCTGTTTCTCTCTCAGGCTGATACAGAGAGACTCATCCATTATTTTATTACAAGCAGGCTTGACTACTGTAATGCTCTCCTGTCTGATCTACCCATGAAATCCATTGGTCAACTGCAAAACATGCAGAATGCCGCAGCTTGGGTACTGACCAAGACCAGACAGAGAGCACACATTACACCGGTTTTAAGGTCTCTGCACTGGCTGCCTGTGAGTTTTAGAATTAATTCTAAGATTCTTCTATTTGTTTTTAAATCAATCCACAAATGTGCACCCCAATACACATGAGACATGCTTAGAGTTATGTACCCAGTAGGTCCCTCAGGTCCTCTGGTACTGGCCTTTTACTATCCCAAAGCCTAGGACCAAGAGGCATGGAGAGGCAGCTTTTAGTTACTATGCCCCCTGCCTCTGGAATAGCCTGCCAGAGAACCTGAGGGGGGCCAAAACTGTGGACTAATTTAAAATAGATCATAAAACACATATTTTTATCTTTGCTTTTCCTTAGCGTGCTTAATTGTTGTTCAGTTTCTGTTATTCTTTTGCTTTTTAATTTATGTTTGTTGTGTAGTAAATATTTCATATTATTTTTATTTTTATTTTATTCTGTAAAGCGCATTGCATTCCATGTCTGAAATGTGCTGTATAAATAAAGCTTGATTTGATTTGATTAACAATTGAAGATGATGTTCTATTTAATTCTGTTTTCTGGTAGGTATAGATGTAGGATCTTAATTTGATCACGCATTTGTTGCTGAGAATTTTACTGCGCCACAGGAAATGCAGATGAGGTTTGTGATTTACAAACACACGGTTATATTAACAGTATTGCAATTTCCATGAAGCCTAAACGTTCAAATCCTGTTGCTGCAGGATTATTACGCTACAACAGTTCTGGTTAAATTAAGATCCTACATCTGTAGGTAGGCAGGCAGACACGCACGCAAGCACGCACGCACGCACGCACGCACGCACGCACGCACGCACGCACGCACGCACGCACGCACGCACGCACGCACGCACGCAAACACACACCACACACACACACACACACACCACACACACACAGACACAGACACAAAACAATACAATTCACTTTTCTTTAACTTAAAATAGGCCTCAGTCCCAGACAGTGGAGGTACAGTACATACCTCCGAGGATAGCGAAATCAGATCCTTACTCAATATAACACTCAGAGAAAAACAACTTCAGATGTCTAATAGAAAATTTGTTTAAAAGCTTCCGGGAATCATCCATCCTCACTCACCCCGTCTCCCCTCCCGGGCGTACCAGTTCCACACATTAACCAAACACATAGGCTGCACCGCCTGCACACCACAGATTGCCTCTCTTATCGCTTAAATACATTGTTTAATCTTGCTATAGGTCAATAAAGAACCCCCACACAACACACACACATACTGTACCTGAAACCAAATAAAGGCCAAAAAACCTCCATTATATGTAGGGATAACCCTTCTCTCCACACACACACACACACACACACACACACACACACACACACACACACACACACACACACACACACACACACACACACACACACACACACACACACACACACACACACACACACACACACACACACACACACACACACACACACACACACACACACACACACACACACACACACACACACGTACCTAAAACAAATGTGATTCCAAGGCACCTCCATTATACGCGGGATAACCTGATTATAGGCACGGTGTGAATGCAATCCCCTCCAGACTCCACGCGTCTATGAATGCAAATGGCCGTGAATTCTCTCATTAAGGAGAGCATTAAAGCCTAAGTTTGGTCATATAAAAAGCCTTGCGAGGCTATTGTCTCATTCGCTACCAACATTTACACATTTGTAAGAAGGCACTGTGGTAACACTTTATTTGGATAATCCATCCTGTAGATGCTCCACAGACTATCCATATAGAGACTATCAATAACATTTTAACGAACTATCTACTAACCCTAGCCCAGTCTTAACCCTTACCCTAAACCTTATTTCTAAAACCTAAGTAACAACCAGTTTTTTATCGACAGATTTTTATCCAAATAAAGTGTGACCCCATTGGGCCTGAGTCAAAAGTAGTGCACAATGTACAGAATATTTTATCGTAAGCTGGCCTGACCTGGGTTTATTGGAATTCAGATACATTGTATGTAGGGCTGTATGGTCATGTAATTTGGGATGGCGGTATTTGGCCAGCCAAATAACCACGGTTCACTGTAATAACCATTCTAATAGCAAAAATATATTATAATAAATTGTATTTGTTTTCAGACTCACATTTTCTCCTCTCCTCCGCTCCCAACTGCATGTGCTGCCATATAAATAATATTAATAGAACAGGCATCTCCATTCAAGTCAATTATTTGTATTTATTTTATTTATCCTTTTATCAGAGAGTCATACTGAGACCAAGGTCTCTTAAACAGATGAGTCCTGAATTACAAAATGACAGAAAATACACACATCAAAATATAAATACAGAATGCAATCAGAAATCAGGGATTCCAAAGCCAACACCTCTTTGGCCGCCTTTCCTTCCAGTTCTCTGCTGCCAGTGACACGGAACGAATTGACAAAAATCGCTGAAGCCGGAGACTTACAATTCCCTCACTAACTTTAAAACATCAGCTATCTGAGCAGCTAAATACCGATCGCTGCAGCTGTACATAGTCCATCTGTAAATAGCCCACCCAATCTACCACCTCATCCCCATATTGTTTTTATTTACTTGCTGCTCTTTTGCACAGCAGTATCATTACTTACACACCATCATCTGCTCACCTATCACTCCAGTGTTAATCTGCTAAATTGTAATTACTTTGCTACTATGGCCTATTTATTGCCTTACCTCCTCATGCCATTTGCACACAATGTTTATAGACTTTCTTTTTTTTCTATTGGTGTACACATCACGGACAAACTGAATTGGTCCACCCACACAGACAGCGTTGTGAAGAGGCGCAGCAGCGCCTCTTCAACCTCAGGAGGCTGAAGAAATTCGGCTTGTCACCAAAAGCACTCACAAACTTCTACAGATGCACAATCGAGAGCATCCTGTCGGGCTGTATCACCGCCTGGTACGGCAACTGCTCCGCCCACAACCGTAAGGCTTCCAGAGGGTAGTGAGGTCTGCAGAACGCATCACCAGGGGCAAACTACCTGCCCTCCAGGACACCTACACCACCCGATGTCACAGGAAGGCCATAAAGATCATCAAGAACAACAACCACCCAAGCCACTGCCTGTTCACCCCGCTATCATCCAGAAGGCGAGGTCAGTACAGGTGCATCAAAGCAGGGACCGAGAGACTGAAAAACAGCTTCTATCTCAAGGCCATCAGACTGTTAAACAGCCACCACTAACATTTAGCGGCCGCTGCCCAACATTATCTGACCCAATCTCTCAACTCCAATCTCTCTCTTT
>NW_019957522.1:673412-686173 GCF_002910315.2 Salvelinus sp. IW2-2015 | reverse complement strand
CTCCTTTCTTATCGCTTAAATACATTGTTTAATCTTGCTATAGGTCAATAAAGAACCCCCAACACACAACACACACATACTGTACCTGAAACCAAATAAAGGCCAAAAAGCCTCCATTATATGTAGGGATAACCCTTCTCTCTTCACACACACACACACACACACACACACACACACACACACACACACACACACACACACACACACAACACACACACACCACACACACACACACACACACACACACACACACACACACACACACACACACACACACACACACACACACACACACACACACGTACCTAAAACAAATGTGATTCCAAGGCACCTCCATTATACGCGGGGATAACCTGATTATAGGCACGGTGTGAATGCAATCCCCTCCAGACTCCACGCGTCTGATGAATGCAAATGGCCGTGAATTCTCTCATTAAGGAGAGCATTAAAGCCTAAGTTTGGTCATATAAAAAGCCTTGCGAGGCTATTGTCTCATTTCGCTACCAACATTTACACATTTGTAAGAAGGCACTGTGGTAACACTTTATTTGGATAATCCATCTGTAGATGCTCCACAGACTATCCATATAGAGACTATCAATAACATTTTAACGAACTATCTACTAACCCTAGCCCAGTCTTAACCCTTACCCTAAACCTTATTCTAAACCTAACTGTAACAACCAGTTTTTTATCGACAGATTTTTATCCAAATAAAGTGTGACCCATTGGGCTCGAGTCAAAAGTAGTGCACAATGTACAGAATATTTTATCGTAAGCTGGGCCTGGACCTGGGGTTTATTGGAATTCAGATACATTGTATGTAGGGCTGTGATGGTCATGTAATTTGGGATGGCGGTATTTGGCCAGCCAAATAACCACGGTTCACTGTAATAACCATTCTAATAGCAAAAAATATATTATAATAAATTGTATTTGTTTTCAGACTCACATTTTCTCCTCTCCTCCGCTCCCAACTGCATGTGCTGCCATATAAATAATATTAATAGAACAGGCATCTCCATTCAAGTCAATTATTTTGTATTTATTTTATTTATCCTTTTATCAGAGAGTCATACTGAGACCAAGGTCTCTTTAACAGATGAGTCCTGAATTACAGAAATGACAGAAAATACACACATCAAAATATAAATACAGAATGCAATCAGAAATCAGGGATTCCAAAGCCAACACCTCTTTGGCCGCCTTTCCTTCCAGTTCTCTGCTGCCAGTGACTGGAACGAATTGCAAAAATCGCTGAAGCCGGAGACTTACAATTCCCTCACTAACTTTAAACATCAGCTATCTGAGCAGCTAACCGATCGCTGCAGCTGTACATAGTCCATCTGTAAATAGCCCACCCAATCTACCTCGGGACGATAGTGCAGTGTAGATATCTTCACAGTTAAAATGCTAAACCATAGTTTACAAATTATGGCAGCTTATTGGTATTCTATACTTTTTACTATTAAAATTACCTAACAACACGACAAACAGTGTGGAAGGGTATAAGGGTTATAGCAACATATAGCAAGACTTAGGTGAAAAGTCGGAGATGTAGTAGAGCTAGGTCATGACAGTACTGTGCACCATGGGAAGGCGATCTTAGGGATATGATGGATGCAGTATAACTTGGTGGAGTAGTTGGTTATTACCTCTGCTCAACGGCATAATCGCAAAGCATAGAGCAAATAATGTAGATAGGTGAAGATAGACGATGATAAGTAAAGGCTGAGCAATTACGATTTTCTTAGGACGTTCGCTAGTGGGTAATGCAGATATTTAATGTAGTGCAAAGGATGGCAAGGATGCATGTCAGACAGATTCAGAACTACTAATCGAGTACAAGAAAAAGGGTACATGGACAGGTTCTATTGGTTAGCACTCGAGACTAAAACTAATACGACTAGCGGTGAGCCATCGCTGTTAGGTGAAGGATGTATATATTCAAGTGGCAGTTGCACGCTCACTGAAGGTGGCTAAGTTCGGTAAACTGATTGGGCTTCTCCTTTTTCTATCGCGCGCAGTTGTAGGTTCCATCATCTTGTCACACATTTTAAGATCGGCAGTGAGTAATAGAGCTCGAGAGAGGAGCTCGTTTTGGCAGGCCAGACGGCATCCCTAGGTCCGACTCAGATCTGCCTCTGAGGCTAGGTTGGGCTGCTTAATTAAACTTCACAAACAGACTCGATGAGCAACCGGACAGTGTGAGAGAAGAGAAGGATTGTATTTTTGCCTGCATGTGTGCAGGATCGTCGTGCACTTGACTTTGAGTGAGTCGTGTCTGTACTAGGCGCTGGCAGCCTTTGCTGAGGAGGTATAATATGTTTTAAGAGGGTGTGGATTACAGGACATCATCGGGCGCTCTAGGGTATTGGAGTATGGAGTGTCTTCACGAGATAGTCTTTTTGGTGGTCAAATGTGGACATCGGGCGGTTGGTCGGTGTGCGAGCTGTGGTTACCTTGATGCACTAGCGGAGAGTAGTGCAAAGATAGGTGTTGCTCCCTGGTGATGTTAGGCTCGTTTGTTTGGAATGCAGACCATAGACCACTTGATACTCTTCCTTTGGCAGAGTTCCGTTTGGGTTTGGTCTGGGTAGGCCCTGAGCAGTATATAGCGCTGGTAGTCCTCCGAGGCGGTTGATATATGCTGGCAGCGAAATGCTTTTGCTGATTAAGTGCATCTGTAGAGTTTGTTGAGCTGCGGGATCTCTATTTTTTGGTGACGAACGCCGATTTTTCTTCATGTGTTTGTCTTGCCTTGCGAGGGAATAACTACACAGTTTTGGGCCCTATTCTTGACGCCGTTGAGAGAGCTTGGCGAGCGTGCACTAATGCAGTGGTAGTACGCTTCTTCACACGACTCGTCTTTGTGTGTGTGTTTCTCGATGTTCATGTGATTAGTTCTCACCGTGAATAGTCGTGCACAATAGAAATAAATGAAGTCTATAAACATTGTGTGCAATGGCAGAGGAGTACCACGCAATAAATAGCCATAGTGAGCATATTGCGTATGTATTTTAAAGTTTAGTACAGAGTGTATACTATCATATGTGGTAAGCATGATAGGTGAGAACTCTATGAATGCACTTTTGTCGTTATTAAATAAGATTCACTGCTCGATGCTAGGCGTATAAAACGGATCCGAGCAAATGATCATATAAAATCACTGCAGAGTGATCAGCGCTGTGGATACAAGATGCTCTAAGGTGCTAGATGATCAAAACAATCTTGATATGGAGGGCGGGTCTGATTTCGCTGACTTGGTACCGAGATGAGACCTAATGTAGGCTAGAGCTAGAGTCCTTAGCAGCGCAAGGGGTTAGTTCCTGTTTGAGGTTTCAACGCTATAGAAGGGAGGAGCAAAACGTCAGTTATATTGCTGCCCTGCACAAGATCAGGAGTGGAAGGTGTTGCATTGACATAGTTAGGGTAGACGAGAGTAACAGTGTTGGCGTATTGTGTGTCTCTTTTCCGGGCTTGAGGGAGTTACTTGTCTGATCGCTGATTCGTCTGATACGATCAGAGGTCGATCAGTGCATCGATACTCGAAAACATGTGATTAGCAATATTGCTGGACAAAATGCACCAGGGTCTGGTCTTATGGTGCAAGGTCTGAGGTAGAGTGTTTCTGATCTAGTCTTCTGTCGTATTTTATATATTTCCTAGATTGTAAGATGGTTATACTTTTCTGGGTCTGTTGTCTGGGTTTAATTCGCGAGCTTTGAGAGCGGTCGGTGAGAGAAGATCATACTTACGGAGCTCTCTTTAAGATATATGCCTCTACTGATAGAAGAATTAGGATAAATAAATACTAGAATTACATAGGGAGTAGAATTATAGCTTGGATGGACGATGATCCTGTTCGTAATGTGTAGATAAATTTGTGAGTTCTATGATGGCAGACCAAACATAGAGGTGGTAGGGAGGCGAGTGTTTGTAGAGTATGAATAATTGTGACACAGTCACTTGTACAATCAAGAGTCGTACACTACAATTTTGAAAACATTATACTAACCATATATTTTTTGTATTCCACTTTCATTATCGGTTTTACTCCACAGTTGGAGACGATGTTTGTTGGTTATTTGCTGCTGGCCGAGAACGAACGCGACTGAGATATCCAGGGGCTGTCCAACGAATACTATGCAGATAACGAGACGATCCATATGCATCAGAAAAAGAGCGCTTGCTATTCTGAATTGATCACAACATAGAAGGCTATGGTTTGATGACAACTTAATTCGCATGAATAAGTTCAATTCTTTATGTAGAACCGGTTGCTGCATGATTTAGTTTGAGACTTCAGATGTCCGACAATAGGTGTCTACGACGGTAGATTATGGATACTATACACAGTCGTCGATAAAAAACTGTATAGTGTTTGGTGAGGAGGTGTGGGGCTAGACTATCCACGCGATAGTTCGGGTACGCTGAGGATGTAAGAGGTGTGCACGCTCTCTACGCTGTTTATGTTCAGACTAGGTGCTGCCGTTTAGATTTATATGTGTGGTTTTGGCCGGGATAAAGTCCTGTTATTAAATGGATAACGTCGTGTCGGACTCATTTAGCGAGATGGGAGATGCTGGGATCACAAATAGGATCTAGTGCTGTACCAGAGGTGACGCTCTGCTTACATATTAACCTGTTTTAGGTAACTGTGTTGTGTGCTCTTAGGTAGATATATGAGATCACATAGCCTCGCAAGGCTTTTTATAATGAGCAAGACTCTTAGGCTTTCAATGCTCTACCTTATAACCTGAGAGAAGATTTCCTATCTCCTGGCTAGTTTGTGCAATTATATACTTAAGGAAGTATCGTCGTATGGGGTCCTCGCGTAAGGGATTGACAGGTTCAAAATAATAACATTAAAAACTAAAATATGCAAAGTTTCTAAGCACTAGAAGTGGACAGCCTCTCTGTCGGGCCAGCCGTTCACTCATAACACTATGGTTATAAGCACTCACGCGTATTAATGGAGTGGCATGATGACTTGGAGAGTCCTACTCGATTTTAGATATACTTAGGTACAGTGTGTGGATATGGGATGTGGTGTGTGTAGAGCTGCTAGTGGTAGTGTTGTGTTGTGTGTGTGTGGTCTGTTGCTCGCAGATGTGTTGGTTTCATGTGTGTTAGTGTGTGTGTTGTTGAGGAGGTGTGATGAGGTTCGTTGCAGTTAGATTTGTGTGTGAGTCCGTGCGTGTAGTTGATAGTGTAGTATGGTGGTCTGTGGTGTGTTGGTGTGATAGTGGTTGATGGTGTGATGATGGGTGATGCTGATGTGTGTTGTGATTGAACGCAAGTCAAGAAGGGTTTATTTTCACGACATATAATGGAGACGATGAGCCTTTTTGCCTTTTACTTTGCGTTTGTGATGCGGTAATATGACATTGGGTGTGGTGTCTGGTAGATGATTTAAGCGGCACTAGGTTATCTTTGTATACTCTGACTCTATGCAATATAAAATCAAGTATTATGAAAGACGATAAGAGACGCACGTTTAGCGCAAAACGCACACTGTGGTGTGCAGCGGTGCGCATTTGTCGCATTGAGTTGGGATAGCATTGGTTGAGGAACCTGAGATATAATGGACGAACCTCGGCTTATAGGGTCCGAGTGATCGAGAAATGATGATGAGGATGGTATGTATTTCCTGGTTCCAACGGACGGCATTTGTCAATATACATAGGTGTAAGTATTAGAGTATTGAGTAAACGGGACATGAAGTCTCCGCATTGTAGTTGGCTTGTCAGTTCGCTACTTTTTGTTTCATAGAAGTGTACATAGGATGTGAAAGTAGGTTGTGAAGGTATGGGAGGTGCTGTTCGTATGTCTCTGGCGACTAATACTCGGTGAGGTGATTTGTATTTTTGTTTAAAGTACCATTCAAGGGCACGCCACTGTCTGGGACTGGGCCTATTTTAAGTTAAGAAGAAAGGTGAATTGGTATTGTTTTGTGTCTGTTCTGTGTGTGTGTGTGTGTTGTGTGTGTGTGTGTGTGTGTGTGTGTGCGTGCGTGCAGTGTCAGTACGCGTAGCGTCCACTTGGCGTCTGCGTTGATACAGCGTGCGCTCGCGTATGCTCGTGTGGCGACGTGCCATAGCGTCGCCGCGTATGCGCTCCAGCTGCGCTTTGGTTTGGGCTTGACGTTGGACCGTGCGCTGTCTGCTGCTACCTACAGATGTAGGAATCACTTAATTTTTAACTCTCACGCACAATCTAGTGTAGCGATGATACAGCAACGCCAGCTAGGACTTGGATTGTCAACTGGGTTATCTCTAGGGCAACAAGAGTATGGAGATGGAACGGTTGATAAGTGCTGCAGTTTCAGATGACATCTTCGGAATCATTCAGCGAATCAATTGCATAACTGTTCCGAATAACCTCAACCAAATTGAAAGATGGTTATGGAAGAGTTGAAGTGACCACAGAGTAAGGGAAGTAGAGGTTTGTAAATACCAAACACAACTGATTGCTCTCGCCATATGTCCATACGTGTGAATGACGTCACGCGGTGAGCTGGTTGAGAGAAAGTTCACAAAATATGCTTTTGCAGACAAAACTAACTAAGTTATGAAGAGATCCAAAACTTGAGGATCCTACTAATTCTTATGAATACATTATCAAATTATCAAAGAATAAACTAAATTTAAATCTTGAGAATATGTGATTTCAATTGACTCTCACCTCATTCAAATCAATCAAGCTTTATTTATACAGAATTGTCAGACATTGAATTTTGTCAGAGTTGACGTTATTAGACATTCCGATAAAAATTACAAGATATTAGATATATAATAGAATAAATAAGTTTTGAACTTAGCAATCTTAACACATATCATTACTATTACACATAATTAGCAAATAGAATCACAGAAACTGAACAACAATTAAGCACGCTAAGGAAAGCAAAGATAAAAATATGTGTTTTATTGATCTATTTTTAATTAGTCCACAGTTTTGGCCCCTCTCAGGTTCTCTGGCAGGCTATCCAGAGGCAGGGGGCATAGTACTAAAAGCTGCTCTCCATGCCTCTTGGTCCTAGGCTTTGGGATAGTAAAAGGCCAGTACAGAGGACCTGAGGGACCTACTGGGTACATAACTCTAAGCATGTCTCATGTGTATTGGGGTGCACATTTGTGGATTGATTTAAAAACAAATAGAAGATCTTAGAATTAATTCTAAAACTCACAGGCAGCCAGTGCAGAGACTCTAAAACCGGTGTAATGTGTGCTTCTGTCTGGTCTTGTCAGTACCCAAGCTGCGGCATTCTGCATGTTTTGCAGTTGACCAATGGTTTCATGGGTAGATCAGACAGGAGAGCATTACAGTAGTCAAGCTGCTTGTAATAAAATAATGGATGAGTCTCTCTGTATCAGCCTGAAGAGAGAAACAGCCGCACCATGGCAATGTTCCTCAGGTGGTAAAAGCTATGTTGCTCAAATCAAATACATTATTTTTGTCACATGCGCCGAATACAACAGGTGTAGACGCTTACAGTGAAATGCTTGCTTCAAGCCACGAGTCACAAACCCGGATCCGGGATCCCCCCCATCAAAAGAGCTGACTTAGCATAGCCTAGCCTAAAGCCACAGGGATATCATATAATAAAATGTTCATGAATCACAAGTCCAAGACACCAAATGAAAGATTACAGATCTTGTGAATCCAGCATCATTTCAGATTTTTAAAATGTTTTACAGGGAAACACAATATGTATTTCTATTAGCTAACCACCATAGCAAAAGACACAACTTTTTTTTCTCACCATTTTTTTTCCAGCATAGGTAGCTATCACAATTTCGACCAAATAAAGATATAAATAGTCACTAACTAAGAAACAACTTCATCAGATGACAGTCTGATAACATATTTATTGTATAGCATTATGTTTTGTTAGAAAAATGTGCATATTTCAGGTATAAATCACAGTTCTACATTGCAGCTGCAATCTGAAATAGCGCCGAAGCAGCCAGAATAATTACAGAGACCAACGTCAAATACCTAAATACTCTACATGAAACATTTATGAAAAATACACAGCGTACAGCAAATGAAAGACCAAATCTTGTGAATCCAGCCAATATTTCAGATTTTTTATGTTTTACAGCGAAACCACAATATATGCATTATATTAGCTTACCACAATAGCCAGAAATACAAGCATTTACCACAGCAAAAGGTTAGCGATCGTAACAAACAGCAAAAGATATATAATTTTTGACTAACCTTCATAAACTTCATCAGATGACAGTCCTGTACATCATTTACAATGCATATAGGGTTTGTTCGAAAATATGCATATGTAGCGGCACAAATTGTGGTTATACAATGTGATTAGTAGCCAAACTTCAACAATCTGTCGGCGCCATCTTGGAGAGGCACCTAATCTAATCAATAACTAACCATAAACTTGACAAAAAAATACAGGTTGGACAGCAAATGAAAGATACATTAGTTCTTAATGCAACGCTGTGTTAGATTTTTTTAATTAACGTTACTACGACATACAGCGTGCGTTACAAGCGTGACCGCACCGAAATTAATGGCGGACTAATAATTTTCATTTTCCACCAGAAAATACGAATTAACATCATAAATATGCCTTACTTTTTTGATGAGCTTCTCATGAATCTTGGGCAAGTGGTCCTTTGTCCATAATAATCGTTGCTCGGCTGTAGAATGTCCTCTTCAACTTTGGAACTAGCAGCAAACATTAGCTATGTGGCGCAGAGGTGTCCAACTGTCATAACGCAAGAACTAAGAAAATTCAGAAAATCGCAATATTACTCATGTAACTGATATAACTCGGTTTAAAATAACTACATTAGGATGTTTTTAACACCTATATCGAAGAAAATCAGAGCGGATATATCTAACGCCGATAACGTGAGCTTTTCATAATGCATCTTGAGGTCTGTCTTGCGTCCATGGCGAACAATGAAAGAGTGCATCCCCGTTCCATGAGGCTTTATACGGCTCAGATCTGCCCAGCAACACCATTCCAATTCTCATTGGTTACTGACATCCAGGGGAAGGCGCATGCAGTTCATGTCGACCCATAGGATACATACAGATTATTAAACTGATCCTAGAAGCAGAGTCTCCGATTTCAGATTTTGCAGTTCCTGTCAGGAATTTCGCTGCAAATGAGTTCTGTTTACTCACAGATATTAATTCAAACGGTTTTGAAACTAGAGAGTGTTTTTCTATCCAATAGTAATAATAATATGCATTTTGTACGAGCAAGAATTGAGTACGAGGCAGTTTAATTTGGGAACGATATTTTAACAAAGTTGAAACAGCACCCCTATATTGACAATAAGTTTTAACCAACAATGCAGTTTTAAGCAAATACCTAAAAAGCAAGAAATAATTAAAGAGCAGCAGTAAATATCAATAGCGAGGCTATATACAGGGGGTACGGTACAAGTCAATGTCCTTCTTCCAAGATGGGTAGCAGTCAGCACGTCTTTGTCCTCGTCTCGTCATGTTCCCATGTATATATATTTTAATATATTTTTTCCTCGCATATCTTTTTTATATTTTCTAAACTCAATTTCAAAATACTCCTCCTGCAACTCGCTCACATAATGTGGTGTTGATGCTGCTTTTTTCTAAGTATTTTTCTTTACTTCTGAACCAGATCCCCAACAGAAGCTAGCCAGCTGCCTAGCTACTAGCTAGTAGTCAGCTAAACACTGCTAGCGGTCATCAGCTAACCTATAGCTCGGAAACTCGCACTAGCTAGCTGCAATCCGAGTGGCTACTCTGGCTAACGGTCTCTGTCCCAAAGAAGCACCAGTGAGCCGGGAGCTAGTTCAAGCTAGGCCATCTCCGGCTGCTGAAG
The DNA here is from genome assembly GCF_002910315.2 of Salvelinus sp. IW2-2015. Lineage (NCBI taxonomy): Eukaryota > Metazoa > Chordata > Actinopteri > Salmoniformes > Salmonidae > Salvelinus > Salvelinus sp. IW2-2015. The sequence goes on along the minus strand of NW_019957522.1, from coordinate 676,323 downwards.
AGGTCCATCAGCTCTTCCGGGCTGACAATACTATTTTTGCAATTGGCCCGGACCCCTTTTACTGCCGGTACGGAGCTTCCTTCACGACTGGACTACCGACGTACCTGCGAGGGGGTTATTCAACTGGCTCCTACTGTGACGTCCCCGAATGCTCCATCTCGCTAGCCTGCTCTCCGCGGCACGTAGCTGTCTAGAGCATATTGGAGCTGTTAGCTGAAGAGATCCATCGCCAATTTCTTGGGCCACTATACCTATTTTGCAATTGGAACTGGACCCCTTTGAACCCTACTAATCCATCATGCTGGTCTATCGACGTAACCGCATGAGGAGGCTATAACAGACTTCCTCTGTCGCGACGTCCTTACTAAGGCCCCCTGCCTAGCTTGCTATCCCCAGCCTGCTAGCTGTCTGAATCGCCGTATCTCCAGCCAGCCTAACTACTCACTGGACCCCAATGATACTCGGCCTATGCATGCTCTCCTCATGTCAATATGCCTTGTCATTGCTGTTCTGGTTAGTGATTCTTGTCTTATTCACTGTAGAGCCTCTAGCCCTGCTCAATTTGCCTTAGCCAACCTTTAGTTCCACTTCCACACATGCGGTGACATCAGCTGGTTTAAAAGTTTCTATAGACATATTCTCAATCATCACTCAATGCTAGGTTTACTTCCACTGTATGCACATCCTACCAACCTTTGTCTGTACATTATGCCTTGAATTATTCTATCGCGCCCAGAAACTGCTCCTTTTACTCTCTCTGTTCCGAACGTACTACAACCAGTTCTTATAGCCTTTAGCTGTACCCTTATCCTACACTCTGTTCCTCTGCTGATGTAGAGGTTAATCCAAGCCCTGCAGTGCTAGCTTCACTCCTATTCCCCAGGTGCTTCATTTGTTGACTTCTGTAACCGTAAAAGCTTGGTTTCATGCATGTTAACATTAGAAGTCACCTCTCTAAGTTTGTTTTATTCACCTGCTTTAGCACACTGCCAACCCGGATGTCCTAGCCGTGTCTGAATCCTGGCTTAAGAAGACACAAAAACCTGAATATTTCCATCCTAACTATAACATTTTCCGACAAGATAGAACTGCCAAAGGGGGCGGAGTTGCAATCTATGCAGAGATAGCCTGCAGAGTTCTGTCTTACTATCTGCTTACTATCCTTTACTACCCAAACAATTTGGAGCTTCTCTACTTTTAAAAATCCACCTTTTCCAGAAACTAAGTCTCTCACCATTGCGCTTGCTATAGACACCTCTGCCCCAGCTAATGCCTGGACCCATAATGTGAATTGATTGCCCCCATCTTATCTTCAGGGTCGTGCTGCTAGGTGACCTAAATGGGACATTGCTTATAACCCACAGCCATCCTACAATCTGCAATCTAAGGTAATCTAAGCTTGATGCCCTCAATCTCACATTATTCACCTCATCCCGTCAGTAGAGGATGTCTGGTTATTCTTTGAAAGTTGCCTTCCTCACCCATCTTAAATAAGCATTGCCCATTATTATTTTTTTTTAACCAGGAACAGATATAGCCATTGGTTCACTCCAGACCTGACTGCCTTGACCAGCATAAAACATCCTGTGTGCGTACTGCATTAGCATCGAATCCCCTGTGATATATCAACTTTTCAGGATTAGGAACCAATCTACCAGGCAGTTAGGAAAAGCAAAGGCTAGCTTTTCAAACAGAAATTTGCATCCTGTAAGCAAAACTCAAAAAGGCTTCAGGGACACTGTAAATGGAGAATAAGAGCACTTCTCCAGCTGCCCACTTGCACTGAGGCTTAGGAACACTGGTCCACCACCGATAAATACACAATAACTGTGAATTTCAATGAGCATTTTTTCTAACGGCTGGCATTGCTTTCTATCTGGCTCCCTACTCACCCGATCAACTGCCTTTGCCACTGCCCACAGCAATCTGTCCTCTGCCTCCCATTTCTCCTTCACTCCAAATCAAATGCTGAAATGTCTTGAAAGAGCTGCAAAATCTGGACCCGTTCAAATCAGACCGGGCTAGACAATCTGCATATCAGGCAGTGAGCACCTGTCAGATGCTCTCGATGGTGCAGCTGTAGAACTTTTGATCGATCTGAGGACCCATGTCCAAGTTCTTTTATCTTCCTGAGGGGGAATAGATTTTGTCATGGCCTTCTTCACGACTGTCTGGTTGTGCTTTGGACCATTTAGTTTGTTTGGTGATGTGGTAGCGCCAAGGACTTAGAGCTCTCAACCTGCTCCCATTAGCAGCCCCGTTGGCTCTTTTCCTGTAGTCAAATCAATCCATATTTTTGTCTGATATGTTGAGGGAGAGGTTGTTGCCTTCACAATGGTGGGGTCTCTCTGACCTCCTCCTACAGGCTTTCTTGTCTTTGTCGGTGATCAGGCCTACGACTGTTGGCGCTGTATGCGATTTTTAATGATGGTGGTCGGGTTCGTGCCTGGCACGTGCGTCCATGAGTGAACAGGGAGCCAGGAGGGGGCTGAGCACGCACCACTGAGGGGTGAGGATCAGCGTTGAGGATAGCTTTGAGGATAGTGTTGGCGGATGTGTTGTTACCCTACCTTACCACCTGGGGGAGCCCATTAGGAGTCAGGATCCAGTCTTTAGAGTGTGTTTTACTCCAGGGTCCTGAGCTTAGTGATGAGCTTTGAGGGCATATGTGGTTGAATGCTGAGCTGTAATCAATCAATAGATTCTCGACATAGGTTGTTCTTTGTCCAGGTGTCGGGCAGTGTGGGAGCGCAAGTGGAGATTGCATCATCTCGTGGATTGTGTTGGCGCGGTATGCAAGTAGAGTGGGTCGTGGGTTTCTGGATATTTGTGTTTGATGTGAGCCATGACCAGCCTTTCAAAAGCATTCATGGGTACAGCACGTGAGTGTATGGGTCGGTTAGGTCATTTA
>NW_019957522.1:655928-673387 GCF_002910315.2 Salvelinus sp. IW2-2015 | reverse complement strand
ATGGTCCTAAGGGCTCAGGTCCTTCGAGAGAGAGAAAGAAAGAGAGAAGGAGAGAATTAGAGAGAGCATACTTAAATTCACACAGGACACTGGATAAGACAGGAGAAAGTACTCCAGATATAACCAACTGACCCTAGCCCCCCGACACATAAACTACTGCAGCATAAATACTGGAGGCTGAGACAGGAGGGGTCAGGAGACACTGTAGCCCCATCCGATGATACCCCCGGACAGGGCCAAACAGGAAGGATATAACCCCACCCACTTTGCCAAAGCACAGCCCCGCACCACTAGAGGGATATCTTCAACCACCAACTTACAATCCTGAGACAAGAGCCGGGTATAGCCCACAAAGATCTCCACCACAGCACAAACCAAGGGGGCGCCAAACCCAGACAGGAAGATCACGTCAGTAACTCAACCCACTCAAGTGACGCACCCTCCTTAGGGACGCATGAAAGAGCACCAGTAAGCCACTGACTCAGCCCTGTAATGGGTTAGAGGCAGAGAATCCCAGTGGAGAGAGGGGAGGCAGTTAATCCACTGTCCCTAGGCTGTCATTGTAAATAAAGGTTAAAAAAAATGTGCAAATAGATTTTGGCTTATATCTAAGTAATTGTCTGCATCATTTCCAATCCCCATATATATTTATTTTTTCATTATTACTACCCTACCAACTCTCCCTAATTGGAGTAAACAAATGGACAACATTTAGTATTTTATAAACAATTCAAAACATAGATATACAAACAACAACATCATATAAACATAAACTACATCACACGTGCCAGCCCCACTAGCACACACACACACCCATCTCCAGCGCACGCACACCGCCACATGGCCTGAACTAAAAGTAGTTTCTCTCCGAGCGCCAGCACTTTCAGAATTGAAATAATAAATAATTAGATTTTTCCATTGTGTTAATTATGTACTGTAGCGATGCGGACCGCGCATTCAGGGCAGGTGATGGCGACCCCCACCTGTTGAGCCCTACTTGCCCCAAAAATTAAAATATATAAAGGGGCTTGCCTGTTTTGCATGTTATTTTGGCATTAATTCGTGTCACATATCAGTTTGCAAACAATAATAATTCAGTTAATAAAGCGCGCATACACACATGGTCTCTTTTTTGTTGTCTTGAGTAAGGCAGCTCCAAAATGCAGGTGTTTCTGCCTAGCTCAGTGCTTTCTGTGTGGTGGAGTGAGCCAGCAGAAAATAGGAGCATTGCGCCGTGATTGGCTCAGTGTTCTGTCACTCATGGAGCATTACATCATCGCCAAGTTTAAGTGCTAGTAAGGGTAGACATCCAAAATGTCAGCCCTTTTTATTTATTTTTATTTAACCTTTATTTAACCAGGTAAGCTAGTTTAGAACAAGTTCTCATTTACAACAGCGACCTGGCCAAGATAAAGAAAAGCAGTGCGACAGAAACAACAACACAGTTACACATGGAATATACAAGTGTACAGTCAAATCAAATCAAATCAAATCAAATTTTATTAGTCACATACACATGGTTAGCAGATGTTAATGCGAGTGTAGCGAAATGCTTGTGCTTCTAGTTCCGACAATGCAGTAATAACCAACAGTAATCTAACCTAACAATTCCACAACTACTACCTTACACACACACACAAGTGTAAACGGATAAAGAATAATGTACATAAAGATATATGAATGAGTGGTGGTACAGAACGGCATGGCAGATGCAGTAGATGGTATAGAGTACGGTATATACGTATGAGATGAGTACTGTAGGGTATGTAAACATAAAGTGGCATAGTTTAAAGTGGCTAGTGGTACATGTATTGCATAAAGATGGCAAGATGCAGTAGATGATATAGAGTACAGTATATACATATGAGATGGATAATGTAGGGTATGTAAACATTGTATTAAGTGGCATTGCTTAAAGTGGCTAGTGGTACATTTTTACATAATTTCCATCAATTCCCATTTTTAAAGTGGCTGGAGTTGAGTCAGTATGTTGGCAGCGGCCGCTAATGTTAGTGGTGGCTGTTTAACAGTCTGATGGCCTTGAGATAGAAGCTGTTTTTCAGTCTCTCGGTCCCTGCTTTGATGCACCGTTACTGACCTCGCCTTCTGGATGATAGCGGGTGAACAGGCAGTGGCTTGGGTGGTTGTTGTCCTTGATGATCTTTATGGCTTCTGTGACATCGGGTGGTGTAGGTGTCCTGGAGGGCAGGTAGTTTGCCCCTGGTGATGCGTTCTGCAGACCTCACTACCCTCTGGAGAGCCTTACGGGGCGGAGCAGTTGCCGTACCAGGCGGTGATACAGCCCGACAGGATGCTCTCGATGTGTGATCTGTAGAAGTTGTGAGTGCTTTTGGTGACAAGCCGAATTTCTTCAGCCTCCTGAGGTTGAAGAGGCGCTGCTGCGCCTTCTTCACAACGCTGTCTGTGTGGGTGGACCAATTCAGTTTGTCCGTGATGTGTACCACAATAGAAAAAAAGAAAGTCTATAAACATTGTGTGCAAATGGCATGAGGAGGGTAAGCAATAAATAGGCCATAGTAGCAAAGTAATTACAATTTAGCAGATTAACACTGGAGTGATAGGTGAGCAGATGATGGTGTGTAAGTAATGATACTGCTGTGCAAAAGAGCAGCAAAGTAAATAAAAACAATATGGGATGAGGTTTAAGTTGTGGAATTGTTAGGTTAGATTACTGTTGGTTATTACTGCATTGTCGGAACTAGAAGCACAAGCATTTCGCTACACTCGCATTAACATCTGCTAACCATGTGTATGTGACTAATAAAATTTGATTTGATTTGATTTGATTTGACTGTACACTTGTATATTCCATGTGTAACTGTGTTGTTGTTTCTGTCGCACTGCTTTTCTTTATCTTGGCCAGGTCGCTGTTGTAAATGAGAACTTGTTCTAAACTAGCTTACCTGGTTAAATAAAGGTTAAATAAAAATAAATAAAAAGGGCTGACATTTTGGATGTCTACCCTTACTAAGCACTTAAACTTGGCGATGATGTAATGTCCCCATGAGTGACAGAACACTGAGCCAATCACGGCGCAATGCTCCTATTTTCTGCTGGCTCACTCCACCACCACAGAAAGCACTGAGCTAGGCAGAAACACCTGCATTTTGGAGCTGCCTTACTCAAGACAACAAAAAAGAGACCATGTGTGTATGCAGCTTTATTAACTGAATTATATATTGTTTGCAAACTGATATGTGACACGAATTAATGCCAAAATAACATGCAAAACAGGCAAGCCCAATTTAAAAATATATATTTATAATTTTTGGGGCAAAAAATGTAGGGCTCAAAACAGGTGGGGGTCGGCATCACCTGCCCTGAATGACGGGTCGCCACTGCATATACAGTACATAATTAACACAATGGAAAAATCTAATTATTTATTATTTCAATTCTGAAAGTGCATGGGCTACGGAGAGAAACAAAATCTTTTAGTTTCAGGCCATGTGGCGGGAAGATGTGCGTGCGCTGGAGATGGGTGTGTGTGTGTGCTAGTGGGGCTGGACAGGTGTGATGTAGTTATGTTTATATGATGTTGTTGTTTGTATATCTATGTTTTGAATTGTTTATAAAATACTAAATGTTGTCCATTTGTTTACTCCAATTAGGGGAGAGTTGGTAGGGTAGTAATAATGAAAAKAATAAATATATATGGGGGATTGGAAATGATGCAGACAATTACTTAGATATAAGCCAAAATCTATTTGCACATTTTTTTTAACCTTTATTTACAATGACAGCCTAGGGACAGTGGATTAACTGCCTCCCCTCTCTCCACTGGGATTCTCTGCCTCTAACCCTATTACAGGGGCTGAGTCAGTGGCTTACTGGTGCTCTTTCATGCCGTCCCTAGGAGGGGTGCGTCCTTTGAGTGGGTTGAGTTACTGACGTGATCTTCCTGTCTGGGTTGGCGCCCCCTTGGTTTGTGCTGTGGTGGAGATCTTTGTGGGCTATACTCGGCTTGTCTCAGGATTGTAAGTTGGTGGTTGAAGATATCCCTCTAGTGGTGCGGGGCTGTGCTTTGGCAAAGTGGGTGGGGTTATACCTTCCTGTTTGGCCTGTCCGGGGGTATCATCGGATGGGGCTACAGTGTCTCCTGACCCCTCCTGTCTCAGCCTCCAGTATTTATGCTGCAGTAGTTTATGTGTCGGGGGGCTAGGGTCAGTTGGTTATATCTGGAGTACTTCTCCTGTCTTATCCAGTGTCCTCGTGTGAATTTAAGTATGCTCTCTCTAATTCTCTCCTTCTCTCTTTCTTTCTCTCTCTCGRAGGACCTGAGCCCTAGGACCATGCGTCAGGACTACCGGGTATGCTGACTCCTTGCTGTCCCCAGGCCACCTGGCCTTGCTGCTGTTCCAGTTTCAACTGTTCTGCCTGCGGTTATGGAACCCTGACCTATCCACCGGACGTGCTACCTGTCCCAGACCTGCTGTTTTCAACTCTTAATGATAGGCTATGAAAAGCCAACTGACATTTATTCCTGATTATTATTTGACCATGCTGGTCATTTATGAACATTTTGAACATCTTGGCCATGTTCTGTTATAATCTCCACGTGGCACAGCCAGAAGAGGACTGGCCACCCCTCATAGCCTGGTTCCTCTCTAGGTTTCGGCCTTTCTAGGGAGTTTTTCCTAGCCACCGTGCTTCTACACCTGCATTGCTTGCTGTTTGTGGTTTTAGGCTGGGTTTCTGTACAGCACTTCGAGATATTAGCTGATGTACGAAGGGCTATATAAAATAAACTTGATTTGATTTGATTTGTTCAGGGTCAGAACGACAGATTTTTACCTTGTCAGCTCAGGGATTCGATCTAGCAACTTTTCAGTTACTGGCCCAACACTCTAACCACTATGCTACCTGCCGCCCTGAAATAAAAAAACATTAAATAAAATCTTGTAAAAAAAGAGAACAAAATATACTGTACTTAATGTTACCTGCATTCAATTCTAATTTCAGGTCAATAAAGTTGTACTGTAATACAATGAAGGCAGACTGGTCAACTGTGAGGGAAATACCATACAGAACAGTATCAGTGCAGGTAACACTTTCTACAGACAAGACAATATTGTTATTGTAAACAGTAAAAAAGTACTGGAAACACATAATTTATAACAGCTGAAAAAGTGCTTTGACCTAGTCTAAAACCCGACTGATGTACATTTAGAATACATTTCAAAGATAAGAAAGATCTTAGCTCAGAATTAATCAAGGATTCTAATATTTTAGCTAGGCAAGAAAGTTTAGAAATTTGGCTATAATTATTTAGGTCACAAGGGTCACCACCTTTGTGAAGGGGGAGTACATGGGCCGCATTCTAAACCTTGGGGATAGTACCAAATATAATTGTGAGGTTAAAAATGTGGGTTAATTATTCCATAGTCAGGGGTGCAAAGAGCTGCAGCAAAAATATCATATCAACCTTAGTGGATTTTTTTTACATCAATCTTAATTAAGCAAGGCATCTAGCACATCACAGGTAGTAAGTTGTTGCGATGAAAACAAAGATTCATTAACTTCTCTGGGATATGTGGGACGCTAACGTCCCACTTGGCCAAAAGCCAGTAAAAATGCAGAGCGCCAAATTCAAATAAATTACTATAAAAATCAAACTTTCATGAAATCACACATGAAAGACACCAAATTAAAGCTACACTTGTTGTGAATCCAGCCAACATGTCTGATTCCAAAAAGGATTTACGGCGAAAGCACACCTTGCGATTATGTTAGGTCAGTACATAGCCACAGAAAAACACAGCCATTTTTCCAGCCAAAGAGAGGAGTCACAAAAAGCAGAAATTGAGATAAAATTAATCACTAACCTTTGATGATCTTCATCAGATGACACTCAKAGGACTTCATGTTACACAATACATGTATGTTTTGTTCGGTAAAGTTCATATTTATAACCAAAAATCTGAGTTTAGGCTGGACGCTACTGTCTCACTTGGCCAAAAGCCAGAAACAATGCAKAGCGCCAAATTCAAATAAATTACAACAAAAATCTAACTTTCATTAAATCACACATGAAAGATACCAAATTAAAGCTACACTGGTTGTGAATCCAGCCAACATGTCAGAATTCAAATAGGCTTTTCGGCGAAAGCAAACGATGCCATTATCTGAGTTAGCACCATAGTAAACAAAGAGAGAGAAGCATATTTCAACCCTGCAGGCGCGACACAAAACGCAGAAATAAAAATATAATTCAGGCCTTACCTTTGACGAGCTTCTGTTGTTGGCACTCCAATATGTCCCATAAACATCACAAATGGTCCTTTTGTTTGATTAGATCTGTCGATATATATCCAAAATGTCAATTTATTTGGCGCGTTTGATCCAGAAAAACACCGGTTCCAAATTGTGAAACATGACTACAAAATATCTCAAAAGTTACCTGTAAACTTTGCCAAAACATTTCAAACTACTTTTGTAATACAACTTTAGGTATTTTGTAACATAAATAATCAATAAAATTGAAGACGGGATGATCTGTGTTCAATACAGGATTAAAACAAACTGTAGCTAGCCTTGTGSTCATGCGCCTCTAACAAACAGGACACAACAAGTGACCCTGATTCAAAATGGCCGTACTTCTTCATTACACAAAGGAAAAACCCTCAACCAATTTCTAAAGACTGTTGACATCCAGTGGAAGCGGTAGGAACCACAAGAGGTCAATTAGAAATCTGTATTCCCAATGAAAATCTATTGAAAAGAGAGTGACCTCGAAAAAAAAATTCTGAATGGTTTGTCCTCAGAGTTTTGCCTGAAAATAAGTTCTGTCATACTCACATACATGATTCAAACAGTTTAAGAAAGGTCAGAGTGTTTTCTATCCAAATCCACTAACAATATGCATATCTTATCTTCTGGGGATGAGTCGCTGGCAGTTGAATTTGGGTATGCCTTCATCCAAACGTGAAAATGCTGCCCCTATCCTAGAGAAGTTAAGAAGTTGAACGTCAAGTCAGCTAGAGGCTGGCAGACGGAAGAGCAGTTGATTGACTGACCAGGATCCATTAAACCACTTTTTAACGCCTGCCGAGATAAAATTATGATTAAAAGCATCACTTATCCCATTCTTTTCAGTTATGATGCCAGAGTCAGACAGAACTTGCTTCGCCAGGGAGGAAGAGGGATTTGTACGCTTCATGCATTTACTATATATATTTTTTTTTGAAGGATCACCAGGAGAGTCATAGATAGAGCTTAAAAAGTTGCTTAATTTAGCTTTCTTAACCTTTTGTCAATAGGGGGAGCTGTTAGCACTATTTATTTTTTTACATTTCCAAATTAAACTTGCCTCGTACTCAATTCTTGCTCGTACAATATGCATATTATTATTACTATTGGATAGAAAACAATCTCTAGTTTCGAAAACCGTTTGAATTATGTCTGTGGGTGAACCAGAACTCTTTCTACAGCGAAAGTCATGACAGGACATGCGAAGGTCTGAAAAATAGTCTCTGATCTCGGATCAGTTTAAAACTCTGTGTGTGCCCTATGGATCGAAATGAACTGCACCCGCCTTCCCTGGATGTCAGTAACCAATGAGAAGTGGAATGGTGTCTCTACGTGTTTCTCAGAGTTTATAAAAGGCAATGGAGTGAGATGTCCCTTCTTTTCGACGCTCGCCAAGGCGCAAGAGAGGACATCAGAATGGCATGCTCAAAAGCTCTCGTTATTGACCAAAGATATATCCGTCTGTGATTTAATTCGATATAGGTGTTAGAAACATCATAACGAAGTTATTTGAAACCGATTTATATCAGTTTATGCGAGTATATTGCTATTTTTCGGAATTTCCTTAGTATTGCGTTTGAGGATTTGGACATGTGTGTGCCGTGTAGCTATCGTTAGCTGCTAGTTCCGAAGTTGAAGAGGTCGTTTTACAACAAAGCAACGATTCTTTTGGACAAAGGACACATTGCCCAAGATACTGATGGAAGCTCGTCCAAAAGTAAGAGCTATTTATGATTTTATTCCGTATTTATGTGGAAAAATGAAACGCAGTTGTCGGCCATTTTTTGAGGCACTAGTCTGGCTGTAACTCACAATGTATGTCTAGTAACGTAAATTTTAAAAATCTAAATCAGCGGTTGCATTAATAACCAATGCATCTTTCATTAGCTGTCCAACCTGTATTTTTTTTGCAATCTAATCGATAAATAATCGTAAACTTAGGTGCCTTTCCAAGATGGCGCCGGCCAGAATGCATGCCATGTTTAAACAGATTACATTGCATAACCACGATTTGTGATGCTAAATATGCACATTTTCCAACAAACTCTATATGCATTGTGTAATATGATGTTACAGGACTGTCATCTGAAGAATTCTGAGAAGGTTAGTGAAAAAATTAATATATTTTGGTGGGGATAACGTTATCGCCCCTTTTGCCTTGATTCAATGCTGGGGTGTGTAGCTCATGTGGTATGCTAATATAACGATATATTGTGTTTTCGCTGTAAAACACTAAGAAAATCTGAAATATTGTCTGGATTCACAAGATCTGTGTCTTTCAATTGTTGTAGGCTGTGTATTTTTCAGAAATGTTTAGGATGAGTATTTTGGTAATTGACGTCGGTCTCTGTAATTATTCCGGCTGCTTCCAACGCTATTTCAGATTGCAGCTGCAATGTAGAACTGTGATTTATACCTGAAAAATGCACATTTTTTGAAAAAACATATGCTATACCATAAATATGTTATCAGACTGTCATCTTATGAAGTTGTTTCTGGTTAGTGGCTATATATATCTTTATTTAGTCGAATTAGTGATAGCTACTGATGGAGTAAAAAACTGGTGGAGTAAAAAAAGTGGTGTCTTTTGCTAACGTGGTAGCTAATAGATTTACATATTGTGTCTTCCCTGTAAAACATTTTAAAAATCAGAAATGATGGCTGGATTCACAAGATCTGTATCTTTCATCTGGTGTCTTGGACTTGTGATTTAATGATATTTAGATGCTAGTATTTACTTGTGACGCTATGCTAGGCTATGCTAGTCAGCTTTTTTACTGTGGGGGGTGCTCCCGGATCCGGGATGAGTACCAAGTAAAAGTTAATCAAGATAGTACATATGTTTCTCAGGTGTCTGAAAGATTGCCAGTCCATCACAAAATCAGTTTTCCTTGCTCTGAATGAGCTCGGATAGCTCCGAAGAAAACCAAGGGTTAGATCTATCTTTGACTCTAAATTTGTAAAAGGGGCATGTTTATCTTCCAGAGGAATAAATATGGAGGATACATTTTCTAAAGCCGACCGTCACACCAGCTTTCACTTTGGCTCCCCTTCCTTTCCAGCTCAGGCGTTCGGCGTCGCAGGCCTTCTAGCTGCTGCCGAACCTTTGTATCCCATCCCGGGGGTTCGGGTCTCTCCCAGGAACTTCCAGCGAGACTGAGCCCATGAAGGTGGGCACGACGCACCTTCCCCCAGAGGGGACAGGGTCTCTGCTCTGCTCTTTCCCGTCAACAGGGTATCTGCTCCTACTGCGGAAAATCGGACCACCCCTGGAACACTTGTCCCAGAAGAAAAACCAGGCGAGGAAGTGACAGGCCTACGAGCGCTCCTGCACCTTCACAGGTAGAGGCATGGGCGTGCTTTGCTCCTCTCTTTCCACCCAGCCCGTCCTCCTTCTTGTCACCTTCCTGGACTATCCTGGCCACCCACTGAGTCCTGCCCTAGTGGACTCAGGTTTTGCAGGCCTTATCATTACGCATTCCTCTAGTCCCCCTATCCCGGGTCCATGCCCTAGACAACCGTCCCCTAGGAACAGGACTGGTGTGCCAGACCACGATTCTCATTTCCCTCACAGTTGCTCATAACCACCATGAACGCATCACTTTCCTTATCTTAGAATCTCCTGCACACCCTGTAGCTTTAGGTTTCCCCTGGTTACAGTTGCATAACCCCAGGATACCGTGGACAAAGAGGAGGTTGTTGGGTTGGTCGCAGGAGTGTCAGGAGAGGTATCTCTCTGTGTCTATCTGTGCCACCTCCATGGAAAGTCCAGACCAGGCCACCCACGTCCCTATCCAGGAGAAATACCGGGACCTACAGGTGGCTTTTTCAAAGACTCGTGCCACGTGCCTGCCCCCTTATCGCCCATGGGACTGCATTATCGACCTACTGCCTGATTCCACCCTCCCGTGGGGGCACATACCCTCTCTCGCATGCAGAGACCAAAAATGGAGATCCACGTCCAGGAGGCACTGCCCCAAGGATTCCTCCATCCGTACACCTCTCCGGCCTCCTCCAGCTCCTTTTTCTTGAAGAAGACGGACGGAGGTCTCCGCCTCTGTATCAATTACAGGACACTAATAAGGCAACTGTTGAATTCAGTTATCCCCTGCCTCTCATACCAACTGTGATCAAACAGATAAACGGTGCCCAGTACTTTACCAAATTGGATTTTACACAGTGCCTACAACCTGGTGCGCATCAGAGAGGGGGATGAATGGAAGACCGCCTTCAGCACCAGCACCGGGCACTACGACTACAAGGTAATGCCCTACGGCCTGACAAATGCACCCTCTGTGTTTCAATCCTTCATTAAGAACTAGTGTATCTTTCATTTGCTGTCCAACATGTATTTTTTAGTAAAGTTTATGATGAGTTCTTTGGTCAGATTAGGTGAGTGTACAAAATATCTCCGGACAATTTGGTGAATCGATGCTACATATTCACAATGTATAACCACGATTTGCAGCTCAAAATATGCAAATTTTCGAACAAAACATAAGTGTATTGTATAACCTGATGTTATAAGACTGTCATCTGATGAAGTTGGTCAAGTTAGTGACTTTCATTTTATATCTTTTGCTGGTTTTTGCGATCGCTACCTTTTGCTGCTGATAAATGCATGTGTGTGTTTGGCTATTGTGGTAAGCTAATATAATGCTATATTGTGTTTTCGCTGTAAAACACTTAAAAATCTGAAATATTGGCTAGTGGAAGTATTTTGTATTAGTATTTTGCTCTAGTGGAAGCCATAGGAACTGCAATCTGGGAAGTATTCCTTTGAATCTCCCATAAACAAGCATTTGAATGAGTTGTGACCTAAAAAAAAAAAAATCAGATGAATTCTCCTCGGGTTTTTGCCTGCCATATCAGTTCTGTTATACTCATAGACATTATTTTTAACAGTTGTGGAACCTTCAGAGTGTTTCTATCCAATACCACCAATTATATGCACATCCTGGCTTCTAGGCCTGAGTAACAGGCAGTTTACTTTGGCCATGTCATTCATCCGAATTTCGAATACTGCCCCCTGTCCCTAAAAATTAACAACCCAATGTTCATCTCCAATGACAAACTTCTAGCAACAGCTATCTAGCTAAATGTTCATAAATGTTTAATTTGTGTTTCGACTTCCCCAGAAATTATATAACAGTTGGTTTTGATTTTTAACCTGCGTGTCTTGATCGTGTCTGGTCTGGATAGATGTGTATGAGGCAGAAGTAATCAAATCAAATCAAATGTATTTATAAAGCTTACATCAGCTGATGTCACAAGTGCTGTACAGAAACCCAGCCTAAAACCCCAAACAGCAAGCAATGCAGGTGTAGAAGCAAGGTGGCTAGGAAAAACTCCCTAGAAAGGCCAGAACCTAGGAAGAAACCTAAGAGAAGATCCAGGCTATGAGGGGTGGCCAGTCCTCTTCGTGCTGTGCCGGGTGGAGATTATAACAGAACATGGCCAAGATGGTCATCTGACCAGCAGGGTCAAATAATAATAATCACAGTGGTTGTCGAGGGTGCAACAGGTCAGCACCTCAGGAGTAAATGTCAGTTGACTTTTCATAGGGATCATTCAGAGTATCTCTATCGCTCCTGCTGTCTAGAGAGTTGAAAACAGCAGGTCTGGGACAGGTAGCACGTCCGGTGAACAGGTCAGGGTTCCATAGCCGCAAGCAAAACAGTTGAAACTGGAGCAGTAGCACGGCCAGGAGGACTGGGGACAGCAAGGAGTCATCATGCCAGGTAGTCCTGAGGCATGGTCCTAGGGCTCAGGTCCTCCGAGAGAGAAAGAAAGAGAGAAAGAAAGATAGATAGAGAGAAAGAAAGAAAGAGAGAAATAGAGAGAGAGAATTAGAGAGAGCATACTTAAATTCACACAGGACGCCGGATAAGACAGGAGAAATTCTCCAGATATAACAGGCTGACCCTAGCCCCCAACACATAAACTACTGCAGCATAAATACTGGAGGCTGAGACAGGAGGGTCGGGAGAACACTTGTGGCTCCATCCGACGATACCCAAAGACAGGGCCAAACAGGCAGGATATAACCCCACCCACTTTGCCAAAGCACAGCCCAAACACCACTAGAGGGATATCTTCAGCCACCATCTTACCATCCTGAGACAAGGCCAAGTATAGCCCACAAAGATCTCCGCCACGGCACAACCCAAGGGGGTGCGCCAACCCGGACAGGAATATCACGTCAGTGACTCAACCCAATCAAGTGACGCACCCCTCCTAGGGACGGCATGGAAGAGCACCAGTAAGCCAGTGACTCAGCCCCTGTAATAGGGTTAGAGGCAGAGAATCCCAGTAGAGAGAGGGGAACCGGCCAGGCAGAGACAGCAAGGCCAGGCAGGCAGAGCCAGGCAGAGACAGCAAGTAATGCGGTGTGACTCAAGTTTCGCCATCAGGTGGAAGACGGTGTCCCCTCTCTCCAGTCAGTCTCACTGGAGGAAAGGAGAGAGCAGGGACTGTGCGAGATAGACCCACTGCTGTTCTCTCCCTGCCTCTGAGACTGACCATCAGATGGACTATCAGTCCAGTAAAATAAAAAAGCTAATTATTTCAATTCATGCTCAGCTGTCCCTTGTAAGTAATACAACGACAGATCTATTTTATTATTATAGCTAGAGTTTTGAAAAATAATACGGTCTGAGAAGAACAATACTGGCAGGCCAAGGATAGCCAATGTGTTTTGATAATTTAGGCTATTAGGCCTACTGCACAAACCTCATTCCTACATAACTGTTTTTATTAGGTTAATATAGATCCATTGGTCTGTCTATGATTTTGAGAATGTTACATTTCTCTAGTCCCATCCCTAAGCTGTTTACCCAAAAAGGTGGTGGCTTTGTTATTGTTTCAATTGCAGATTTCATCTTTAAGTCAGAGCCTATACTGTACAATATCTAAACTGTATAAGGGGTCTATAATACTCCCATATACATTTGTCTGTAAGTGTACCCCAATGTCTCTACCCTGTGTGCTTCTGGTAGGAGACGAACCCTGACACCACCCATACTTCCGTCTGTGGCTAACCATCTACACCTTGCCCACCTTCCTGTGGCAGTGTTTCAGAACGGGGTGAAGATGAGCCTCCGCACCAACATTTGCCCACGCCTTCCTCCTCTCCGGCCTTGAGTTCTTCTACAGCAGCGGCAAGCCGGTCTGTGTGTCTGCCTGCATATATGTGTGTGTACAGTACATGTTTGTATGTCAGGGTGTCCCTTTAAATCTATAACGATATACAAAACTGTATCGTTACATGCCCAGAGTGGTTGCAATCAATTAATTTTCAATAATGTTTCAACCGGAGAATTCCTTTGTCTGTAGAAATGCAATGGAACGCAGCTAACTCTCACGGGAGCGCGCAAGACTGAGCTCGTGGCACTCTGCCAGACCCCTGACTCAAGCAGCTGTCATTCCCCACTCCTTCACAGTAGAAGCATCAAACAAGGTTCTAAAGACTGTTGACATCTATTGGAAGCCTTAGGAAGTGCAATATGACCCCATAGACACTGTATATTCGATAGGCAATAACTTGAAAAACTACAAACCTCAGATTTCCCACTTCCTGGTTGGATTTTTCTCAGGTTTTTGCCATATGAGTTATGTTGTACTCACAGACATCATTAAAACAGTTTTAGAAACTTCAGAGTGTTTTCTATTCAAATCTACTAATTATATGCATATCTTAGCTTCTGGGCCTGAGTAGCAGGCAGTTTACTCTGGGCACCTTATTCATCCAAGCTACTCAATACTGCCCCCAGCCATAAGAAGTTAATAGGCCCCAAGATGACCCTGGCATGACTAGAATGTATTTTGATGCCTTTTTTTGATACTGGTTAGTTCCCCATCTAAGTTCAGATCGTCTGTTCTGAAAACATAATGCCCTCAGCTCTATCTCATCTCTAGGTTCAGATCTTGCTGTCTCACTTCCACTCTCTCAACCAAACTGACCTCAGAATGTACAGTAATGAAATTGGTGATTGTGAAATAAAGTTGAAGAGTGAATACCAACAGCTTGTGGGCAGTAGAAATTTGTCTCTGCAGGTGGACTCTGCATTGTTGGTAAGTAAGAATTTCAGGGTAAGGTTGTTGTATTCTGCGCATGTGACAAATAAAATGTGATTTCAACAATATTTTCAATTGACATTATGTGAGTGATGTCAATTTAACTCAATTTAACAGTTAGATCGCATACATCTATAAGCTAACTAGGGATGCACATTTCTGACAATTTTGCAGCCACCTAACCGACCCCCGTTTAACCAGTTAACAACCAGTTCAATTAGTTCCAAACACTAAAATGACATGACAAACAGAAAATATTATGAATGCTTACAAGGAACAGAAATATCTTATGAAGAGCTTATTTGAAACATGCGAGAATAGCAGGCCTATCGTTTCACAGCAAAGACGTTTTATTTAACTAGGCAAGTCAGGTAAGAGCACTTTCGTATTTACAATGACTGCCTAACCTGGACAACACTGGGCCAATTGTGCAATATCCTATGGGACTCCCAATCACAGCCGGATGTGATAACGACTGGATTTGAACCAGGGACTGTAGTGACGCCTCTTGCACTGAGATGCAGTGCCTTAGACCGCTGTGCCACTCGGGAGCTCAAATGAACTGTAATAAAGCAGACAATGTAAAATATCATATTTCAAACATTTGTAAAAACGCAATTAGCTTGAAAAACACTTTTCTAAAAAGCCTACCAGAAGCAAGCTGTTTCGTGTGACAGAGATCTCTGTTAGAAACTAAACATGCAACAACTAGGATGGGTTGCTGATTTGATTCAGATTGTGCATTTGGCATCTGGACAATAAAAGTAATTTGACATGAAAACCAATAGAACAGAAGAGAAATGTTTCAAGGGTCCTTATAAAATATTTGCCTCAACGTTTCTATGGTTGGGTTTTGGCTAGGTTACTTTGAAGCAAGGTAAGACATTCCTCCTAATATGAAGCAAAACGTCTAGGTTTCCAAGTTTTTTTTCTTCAAGTTTCCCTGGGCTTATAAGAACACGTTTCACACCAAGCAGCATCCGCTTGAGGAGCTGTGAGCTGAGCGATCTGCTGCCCAGCAGGTAATATTCAATGATGTACTGTATATTATATATATATACACTGCTCAAAAAAATAAAGGGAACACTTAAACAACACAATGTAACTCCAAGTCAATCACACTTCTGTGAAATCAAACTGTCCACTTAGGAAGCAACACTGATTGACAATAAATTTCACATGCTGTTGTGCAAATGGAATAGACAAAAGGTGGAAATTATAGGCAATTAGCAAGACACCCCCAATAAAGGAGTGGTTCTGCAGGTGGGGACCACAGACCACTTCTCAGTTCCTATGCTTCCTGGCTGATGTTTTGGTCACTTTTGAATGCTGGCGTGCTTTCACTCTAGTGGTAGCATGAGACGGAGTCTACAACCCACACAAGTGGCTCAGGTAGTGCAGCTCATCCAGGATGGCAAATCAATGCGAGCTGTGGCAAGAAGGTTTTGCTGTGTCTGTCAGCGTAGTGTCCAGAGCATGGAGGCGCTACCAGGAGACAGGCCAGTACATCAGGAGACGTGGAGGAGGCCGTAGGAGGGCAACAATCCAGCAGCAGGACCGCTACCTCCGCCTTTGTGCAAGGAGGAGCACTGCCAGAGCCCTGCAAAATGACCTCCAGCAGGCCACAAATGTGCATGTGTGAGGGGGTACTTTCTGGAGGCACTGTACATGATGAACTAACGAATATAAATATGCACCAATTTAATTCCAGGCCGATAAGCATGACTGGTCAAATTAATTTCGGTGGCTAACCAACTAACTGTTAACCATTAGGTCTAAAAATGTTTAAACAGGGTCAAATGTTTTGCTCAGCTAGCTTTCAATTGCCCGTCCCTGTTGCACATCCTCTTGAGATGGGAATTCATGTTTGTTATAAAGTTGAACGAAGGCTCTTTATGACAGTATGTACAAATTAGGTGAAATAAAAGGCACTCAATTCGTGGAAAAACACAGTCAGTGTCAACCTAACCTACATGTATCTCTCTCTTTGTCTGTCACTCACTCAACAGAAAGGTGTCAAATCAAATCAAACCAAACTTTATTTTCCACATGCACCTAATACAACAAGTGTAGACTTTTCCGTGAAATGCTTACTTACAAGCCCTTAAAACCTCTTAGGGATAGGTGGCGACATGTTCACTTTTGGATGAATTGATGCCCAAATTAAACGGCCTCATACTCTGTCCTAGATCATATGATATGCATATTATTACTGCTATTGGATAGAAAACACTCTGAAGTTTCTAAAACTGTTTGAATTATATCTGTGAGTAAAACAGAACTCATATGGCAGGCAAACTTCCAAACAGGAAGTGAAAATTCTGGAATGGGTCGCTGTGAAAGGCATCGCCTATTCAATTGCCTTATATTTATGGATCTGTATGCACTTCATGTGCCTTCCACTAGATGTCAACAGGCAGTAGAACGTGGAATGAAGCATATAGCTTCATGTGGGACCGGATGAGAGCCTTTGGAGTGACAGGTCAGGCAGATTGCCAGTTCTTGGCCACGCACACAGGGCATGTGATGTCCTTGTCTACAATGCGTTAGATAGACATGAAGAAATGCTCCGTCTGGGACGTTATTGGATGTATATGAGAAAAACATCCTGAAGATTGATTCTCAACTGAGTTTGACCAGTTTATTCGATTTGTAATATCACTTTTTGAAGTTTTCGCTCATTAGTGTAAAGTTCTATGGACACGTGAACTACACATGCTAGCCAAAGTTGCTAATTCGACAGAAGTAATGGACATTATAAAACAAAAAAAAGATTTATTGTGGAACTAGGATTCCTGGCACTGCATTCTGATGAAAGATCAWCAAAGGTACACTTCCGGGTTGGAGCGRGTAGTCGCATTTCGCTTCGCTCCACAGGTAGTATTACATTTCATTTCATTACAGTACAACGGTTTGATTTGTTTGATCTTAGCAATTTCTTCTTAGCTAGCTACATAGCCGTCTTTGTATCAAAGATAATTGTGTAGTTTAGAGTAATTATCGAGGTTAGCTAGCCAGCTATTTTCGTCCTTCTAACGTAGTCAACACTGCTAGCTAGCCAGCTAGCCAACTCCTACCGAATAGCAGCACTGTAGAAACTATTACATTACAAC
>NW_019957522.1:643577-650223 GCF_002910315.2 Salvelinus sp. IW2-2015 | reverse complement strand
AAAACATAAATGTATTGTATAACATGATGTCATATGACTATCATCTGATGAAGTTGTTCAAAGGTTAGTGATACATTTTATCTCTATTTGTGGGTTTTGTGAAAGCTATCTTTTCTGTGAAAAAATGGCGGTGTGTTTTGGGATATTGTGGTGAGCTAACATAAATATATGTTGTGTTTTTGCTGTAAAACATTGTAAAAATCGGACATGTTGGCTGGATTCACAAGATGTTTATCTTTAATTATATGTACAACATGTATTTTTCATCAAAGTTTTATGATGAGTATTTCTGAATTTCACGTGGCTATCTGTATTACTTTCGCTATTTTGGAGCCATTTCTGAACATGGCGCCAATGTAAAACCACGATTTGTGGCCATAAATATGCACATAATTGAACAAAAAATAAATGTATTGTATAACATGATGTCATATGACTATCATCTGATGAAGTTGTTCAAAGGTTAGTGATAAATTTTATCTCTATTTGTGGGTTTTGTGAAAGCTATCTTTTCTGCGAAAAAATGGCGGTGTGTTTTTGGATATTGTTGGATATAAATATATGTTGTGTTTTCACTGTAAAACATTTTAAAAATCGGACATGTTGGCTGGATTCACAAGATGTTTATCTTTCATTTGCTGTATTGGACTTGTGATTTCATGAAATTATATTATATTTTATCCCTGTGGCGCTAGGCTATGCTATGCTAGTCAGCGTTTCTGATGAGAATGATCTCGGATCCGGGATGGGTAGTCCAGAAAATTAACCAACAGTGCAGTTCAAGAAGAAGAAAATATTTACCAAGTAGGCTAAAATAAAAAGTAATAATACAAAGTAACACAATAAGAAAAACAATAACGAGGCTATATACAGGGGGCACCGGTACCGAGTCAGTGTGCAGGGGTACAGGCTAGTTGAGATATTTTTTTACAGTACATGTACAGTACATGTAGGTGGGGACGAAGTGACTATGCCTAGGTAACAAAGAAACAGCGAGTAGCAGCAGTGTACAAAAGAGAGGGGGGTAAATGTAAATTATCCGGTGGCGATTTTTATGAATTGTTCAGCAGTCTAATGGCTTGGGGGTAGAAGCTGTTGAGGAGCCGTTTGGTCCTAGACTTGGCGCTCCGGTACCGCTTGCCCTCTCAACAACGCTTGCCCTCTCAATGTTCACTAATCAACGTCATCAACCTAATATGAGAGTGATTTTTGTGTCTCTCGCTCTCTTCCTTTCTCTTTCTCTCTCTCTACAGTGGCTTGCGAAAGTGTTCACCCCCTTGGCATTTTTTCTATTTTGTTGCCTTACAACCTGGAATTAAAAATCATTTTTGGGGTGGTTGTATCATTTGATTTACACAACATGCCACTTTGAAAATGCAAAATATTTTATATTGTGAAACAAACAAGAAATAAGAAAAAGAAAAAAAAAACTTGAGCATGCATAACTATTCACCCCCCTAAAGTCAATACTTTGTGGAGCCACCTTTTGCAGAAATTACAGCTGCAAGTCTCTTGGGGTATGTCTCCATAAGCTTGGCACATCTAGCCACTGGGATTTTTGCCCATTCTTCAAGGCAAAACTGCTCCAGCTCCTTCAAGTTGGATGGGTTCCGCTTGTGTACAGCAATCTTTAAGTCATACCACAGATTCTCAATTGGATTGAGGTCTGGGCTTTGACTAGGCCATTCCAAGACATTTAAACATTTCCCCTTAAACCACTCGAGTGTTGCTTTAGCAGTATGCTTAGGGTCATTGTCCTGCTGGAAAGTGAACCTCCGTCCCAGTCTCAAATCTCTGGAAGACTGAAACAGGTTTCCCTCAAGAATTTCCCTGTATTTAGCACCATCCATCATTCCTTCAATTCTGACCAGTTCCCAGTCCCTGCCGATAAAAAACATCCCCACACCATGATGCTGCCACCACCATGCTTCACTGTAGGGATGGTGTTCTTGGGGTGATGAGAGGTGTTGGGTTTGCGCCAGACATAGCGTTTACCTTGATGGCCAAAAAGCTCAATTTTAGTCTCATCTGACCAGAGTACCTTCTTCCATATGTTTGGGGAGTCTCCCACATTGTTTTTGGCGAACACCAAACATGTTTTCTTATTTTTTTCTGGCCACTCTTCCATAAAGCCCAGCTCTGTGGAGTGTATGGCTTAAAGTGGTCCTATGGACAGATCCTCCAATCTCCACTGTGGAGCTTTGCAGCTCCTTCAGGGTTATCTTTGGTCTCTTTTTTGCCTCTCTGAKTAATGCCCTCCTTGTCTGGTCCGTGAGTTTTGGTGGGTGACCCTCTCTTGGCAGGTTTGTTATTATTGTTATATTATTTCCAAACTATCGGCCTATTTCGAATCTTCCATTCCTCTCAAAAAAAATTGAAAAAGCTGTTGCACAGCAAATCACTGCCTTCCTGAAGACAAACAATGTATACGAAATGCTGGTCTGGTTTTAGACCCCATCATAGCACTGAGACTGCACTTGTGAAGGTGGTAAATTACCTTTTAATGGCGTCAGACCGAGGCTCTGCATCTGTCCTCGTGCTCCTAGACCTTAGTGCTGCCTTTGATACCATCGATCACCACATTCTTTTGGAGAGATTGGAAACCCAAATTGGTCTACACGGACAAGTTCTGGCCTGGTTTAGATCTTATCTGTCGAAAGATATCAGTTTGTCTCTGTGAATGGTTGGTCCTCTGACAAATCAACTGTACATTCCGGTGTTCCTCAGGTTCCGTTTTAGGACCACTATTGTTGTCACTATATATTTTACCTCGTGGGGATGTCATCGAAAACATCATGTTAACTTGTTATGGCTGCAGGGGGCGTATTGAAAAACTGGAAAATATGTGCAAATTTTCAAACGGCCTCTTAATCAATTTTTGTCTTTACAATATGCATATTATTATTACTTTGGATAGAAAAACAGTCTCTAATTTCTAAAACCGTTTTAATTATTTCTCAAGTGGAACAGAACTATTTACAGCCCATTTCCTATCCGGAAGTGAGATTTCCAAAATCGATGTCGCTCTTCAAGCCCTTGTCTATAAAGGGCATGTCACTTAGGACTGTAGAAACACGTCATACCCTTCCTCTGGGTGTCATGCGGAAGTGAGAGAAGAAATCACGTTGATTTATCTCGTCCTGGATTTGAACACAACCTCTTGGAGTGAGTGTTGCGCAGTTTATTTTTCTTTTCTGGGCGCGAAGTAGGACCTGGACTCGGCTCCTGGAAAACACTCTGTAAAGGTGAATATGATCTCTGGCTCGATTTTATTTGATACATGGCACAATATCATCCTAAAGTATGTTATTTCAATATATAGTTTAATTATATTATTGAAATGTATTCTGGACTTTAGACGTGATGCGACGCAATAATTTTTTCAAGATGGAGAGGTTAGCCGTCGCACTGCCAGTGTGCTTGTAATTCAAGAGGGAAATTGTTCGTTTT
Organism: Salvelinus sp. IW2-2015; assembly: GCF_002910315.2. Lineage (NCBI taxonomy): Eukaryota > Metazoa > Chordata > Actinopteri > Salmoniformes > Salmonidae > Salvelinus > Salvelinus sp. IW2-2015. Next base: position 646,773 of record NW_019957522.1, on the reverse strand, counting down.
GGATCGAAATAAAGACATTTCTGAACAAAGGACCCCTTGGAGAACATTCTGATGAAGATCAACAAAGATAAGGACCCCAATTTGGGATGCTTTTCATATATCTGTCGAACTGTGCTATGCTACCGTTTGCTTTGAGGCAATTGCTGTTGTGATGTTAGCTATTGTAGTAAGCTAATATGACGATATATTGTGTTTCGCTGTAAAACACTTGAAAAATCGGAAATATTGGCTCTATTCAACAAGATCTTTCTCTTTCATTAGCTATTCCACCATATATTTCTCTGCGAATGTTTTATGATGTGTAATTCAGTAGTTGACGTTGGTGTCTGTATTTTGTCTCTGGCTACTCCCGTGCGATTTCTGACTGTAGCTATGATCTACAGTATTAAAAACTGATTTATAGCTAAAATTATGCACATTTTTTGAACAAAAACTAGATTTATTGGTGTAACTTGTATAGAAACTGGTCATTCTTGAGTATTTTTTTACTAGCGTTATTTAGGTTGGCTTGTGCATGCTACTTGCATCCTACTTGTGCTGTGAAAAATGTCTGTCCTCCTTTTTTATTTGGTGGTGAGCTAACATAAATATATGTGGTGTTTTCTCTGTAAAACATTTAAAAAATCGGACATGTTGGCTGGATTGACAAGATGTTTATCTTTCAAATGCTGTATTGGACTTGTTAATGTGTGAAAGTTAAATATAAAAAAAAAATAGATTTTGAATTTCGCGCCCTGCACTTGAGCTGGATGTTGTCATAGGTGTACCGGCGTCGGGCTGACGTCGGGCTGCAGCCATAACAGGTTAACTTTCACTGCTATGCGGATGACACACTGCTGTACATTTCAATGAAACATGGTGAAGCCCCAAAATTGCCCTCGCTTAGAAGCCTGTGTTTCAGACATAAGGAAGTGGATGGCTGAAAACGTTCTACTTTTAAACTCGGACAAAACAGAGATGCTTGTTCTAGGTCCCAAGAAACAAAGAGATCTTCTGTTGAATCTGACAATTAATCTTGATGGTTGTAAAGTCGTCTCACATAAAACTGGACCTCGGCGTTACTCTGGACCCTGATCTCTCTTTTGACGAACATATCAAGACWGTTTCAAGGACAGCTTTTTTCCATCTACGTAACATTGCAAAAATCAGAAACTTTCTGTCCAAAAATGATGCAGAAAAATTAATCCATGCTTTTGTTACTTCTAGGTTAGACTACTGCTTTGCTCTACTTTCCGGCTACCCGGATAAAGTACTAAATAAACTTCAGTTAGCGCTAAATACAGCTGCTAGAATCCTGACTAGAACCCCCAAAAATTATCATATCACTCCAGTGCTAGCCTCCCTACACTGGCTTCCTGTTAAGGCAAGGGCTGATTTCAAGGTTTTACTGCTAACCTACAAAGCATTACATGGGCTTGCTCCTACCTATCTTTCCGATTTGGTCCTGCCGTACATACCTACACGTACACTACGGTCACAAGATGCAGGCCTCCTAATTTTCCCTAGAATTTCTAAGCAAACAGCTGGAGGCAGGGCTTTCTCCTATAGATCTCCATTTTTATGGAATGGTCTGCCTACCCATGTGAGAGACGTAGACTTGGTCTCAACTTTTAAGTCTTTCCTGAAGACTCATCTCTTCAGTGGGTCATATGATTGAGTGTGGTCTGGCCCAGGAGTGTGAAAGTGAACGGAAAGGCTCTGGAGCAACGAACCGCCCTTGCTGTCTCTGCCTGGCCGGTTTCCCTCTCTCCACTGGGATTCTCTGCCTCTAACCCTATTACAGGGGCTGAGTCACTGGCTTACTGGTGCTCTTTCATGCCATCCCTAGGAGGGGTGCGTCACTTGAGTGGGTTGAGTCACTGACGTGATCTTCCTGTCGTGTGTCGTGGCGGAGATCTTTGTGGGCTATACTCGGCCTTGTCTCAGGATGGTAAGTTGGTGGTTGAAATTAACCTGTTTGGGATAGAGGGCGCTGTTTTCACTTTGGGGAAAAATGGTGCCCAATTTAAACGGCCTCGTACTCTATTCTTGCTCGTACAATATGCATATTATCATTACTATTGAATAGAAAACACTCTCAAGTTTCTAAAACCGTTTGAATTATATCTGTGAGTAAAACAGAACTCATTTTGCAGCAAACTTCCTGTCAGAAAGTGAAAAATCTGAAATCGAGGCTCTGTTCCAGGGCCTCCCTATTCATTTGCTTGAAATCTATGGATATACATGCACTTCATACGCCTTCCACTAGATGTCAATAGGCAGTGAGAGGTGGAATGGGGTGTCTAGCTTTATCTGAGGTCAAAAGAGAGCTCTTGGAATGACATGACCCCAATTTCCTTTGTTCAGCAAGGCGCGGGAAGGAACTCTGGATTGCCTTCTGAAAAGCTTTCGTTATAGACGGCTAAAATCTCCGGCTTTGATTTTATTTGATAAATGTGATAATATCATCGTAAAGTATGTTTTTTCAATATAGTTTTATCAGATTATTGAACGTTTATCGGGAGTTTTGGCGTGTTCCGTTCTCTGCGTTTGGTGACGATGGACAGCTTCGCGCCACTTGGCTAGCTTTGGTTGCTAATTCGACAGACGAAAAGGACATTCTAAATCCAAACAACGATTATTCTGGACAAAGGACCCCTTGTACAAGATTCTGATGGAAGCTCATTTATGATGTTATTTCGTATTTCTGTCGAAAATGTTTAGTATTATTTTCCGCCCTGATTTTGGGCGCTGTCTCGCTATAACGTAAGCTGTATGTCGTACTAAAGTTATTTTTAGAATTCTAACACGGCTATTGCATTAAGAACTAGTGTATCTATCATTTGCTGTACAACATGTATTTTTTAGTAAAGTTTATGAATAGTTATTTGGTCAGAATAGGTGAGTGTCAGAAATATTTCCGGAGATTCTGGAAAAAAGTTGCTACGTTTTCACAATGTATAACCACGCATTTCAGCTCTAAATATGCACATTTTCGAACAAAACATAAGTGTATTGTATAACCTGATGTTATAGGACTGTCATCTGATGAAGCTTGTCAAGGTTAGTGAAAAATTATATATCTTTTGCTGTTTTTTTGCGATCGCTAACTTTTGCTGCTGATAAATGGGTTGTGTTTTTGGCTATTGTGGTAAGCTAATATAATGCTATATTGTGTTTTCGCTGTAAAACACTTAAAAAATCTGAAATATTGGCT